>NC_051433.1:30569476-30590844 GCF_001649575.2 Kryptolebias marmoratus | reverse complement strand
TATGCAAATCTTCTACAAATCAGCTTCTGTTCCACTTTTTGCATCTTCATTAAACTTCAGCTGTTCAGCATATCTTCAGCCGCTTTCAGCAAAATCATTCAGCAAAAAAAGCATTCACACTGCATTTTCGCAGGAAATGCAATTTCTCTAGTGGTAATTGTATTCATACCGAACTGTGGAGGCACAGCTGTTTTGGACAAATACAGAAACCAGACAACAAATAACATTAGTCTCAACCAATCAGTCATCGTTCTCATTCTTAGGAGTACACTGGTGTTTATAATTTTTATTTACTAGCAGCTAAAACAAAGCTGTCTAAACTGCTATATCACCCTCTTTGTTTAGAAAATCTGACGTGCTGGGAATCAAAAAAAATTGTCTGTCTGTCGAAAAAAAAAATTTGTGTTTCCTTATGAAAAGATGTGTGTTCCTTCAAACGGAAGCTGCTGAGATGTGTGTGTCCTGATTAGACGCGCCAAGGTGCTGCCCTGCGCTTTGAGCGCACGGACTGACTGCAGCTAGTCAGTGCAGCACATGCACACAGGTGAGTTTGAAAGAGGTGGGCACAAGTTTCTTAACAAAGGATGACCATGTAACTGTCAGCTTGGGAGTTTATCAAAGATTTAGTTTGACACTTGTTCTGTAAAAACGTTTAATTTCTTATGGATAAATGGGCCAGAATGTTGTCTTTTACTTTGTGATTTTTACAGAAATTTCGAACAACATTACTACATACTTCAAGATTATATTTATATCTGACATAAACCCCCAAACTAACCAAACCTCAAACCCTATCTCTGTAGTTTAAGATGCGACAGGTTCATGACGTCTTGGTTCTTCTCCTGATCCACATTTTAAACACAATTTTGAGGAAACTTGAATTAAAGTTCATTACTATTTTGCAGCTTTTGTTGCTAGCAGATCCAATAGAGACCTTTCTGGTGCCGCCTAAGTTAATCATCGTCTGCTGCTGTTTCCACAGGCCGCCTCAAAATATCTCCATGGCAATCCCTTGTTTCCAGTAGTGTCCATTTCAAACCAAAATTGTAATTGTAATTTGCTTGTTAGCTGTCTCTACTTTTGAGTTTTGCATCAGAGTTTAGCTTATTAATTACTCAGCCTTTTACATATTAAAGAATTTGTAAAAGGTTCCTACTAAACTTTTCTCAAGTTCAATGTGGTACTTGTACCACAGTTTGAAACCGAGGGCTGAGGGCTGGGAAAACAACTCATGAACCAGCAGGGTCAACTATAGAAGCATGTAATGTGTTTAAATGGGACACAGACGCAGGAATACAAGTGAAAGAATAATACAAAAATTGAACAACCGAAGCTATCGTTTTGAAACATAATGAGCACTTAAGACAAAATATTAAATGAGGTCACTAGTTATACTTTGGCTCTCTTGTAGCCTGTATTATGTGTCAATATTAGTCCCAAATTAAAAAGAGGTGCTAAACTGAGTCAACACCAAAATGCAAAATAAATTAATAAAACAAGGGTGGAAAGAAAGTGTAGATGTGGATTTATTGTTTTTATTTATTTAATTGTTTACCAGGAAGGTACCGTTGGTAAGTGAGCTCTTCTGGGGAGTCCTGCTTTAAGTAGCAGAGTTTTAGTCCTCAGTTTAGGCAGCTGAGTGTGAGAGTGTTGGTGACACGGGGCCTACCACACTGGAGGGCTCTCACTCACCCCTACGGACACTTTAGATCTACCAAACGACATGCATGTTTTTGGTCTGTGGGAGGAAACCGGAGTACCCGGGGTAAACCCATGTGAGCAAAGGGAGAACATGTAAACAATCTTTAAAAACAGCACAACAAGCCTCTTTTTTTTGCTTTATAAATAAATTTGATTTGACATAAAAACAGCAGAACAATCATTTAAAAAGAGCAGAAATAAATTAAAACCGTGCGTAAATCTCAATAAAATAATTTTCTTTCATTCAGTTCTTCAGCATTAAATGTCCACTCTAGGTAAACTGTCTTTGCTCTGAGATGGTAGTGGCCAAAAGTCAGTGGAAGAAGAAGACAGCGGCGAGAATAAATTCTCCTCGTCCTCCTCCCCAGGTGTTGGAGGTGGTGGTGAGGGTACTCTGAACGGAGACTCGGGAGTGTGTGATGATGGTGGTGAAAGTCCATCCCTCTGATAAAAGGTGTCGTCAGGAAAGTGTGGCTCTGTATTCTGACAGCTACACTTTGATGGTTTAAAGATTGCCTTTATGTTTTTACCCCAACACTCCACCTTGGGAAGGATTTTATCTTTTAAATTCTTAAGCCTTAAGTTTTTTTCTGCCTGTTGCCGTTTCAAAAAGGGTTTTTGGTTTTCAAGCAAAATATGTTCTTTATTTTTGTTTATCTTCGGAGCTAAATTGCAATACTGAGGGACAGTCAGTCTGTCTATTCTCTTATTCAAGTTATTTATCTCAGAATTTTTAGACTTGATTGTGTTTTGATAACAATTTCTGACTTTTGTCATTTCATTAGCAATTTCCTCTGTCAGTTTCTCATACTCTGTTAAATAATGCTCGTCTTTCATGTGTTTATTTATCAGCCGAATACATGCAGTATTAAATTGGCTGGTGTTCGACCTAAACTTGGAACACTTCTTAAGGTCTGTCTGGAAAGATATAATTGTATTCTTCAGTGTTTTAATCTCCTCAAACAAATCACTGTCAAGAGTTTTTTTTCTTGCATTTCTCTTCTGACAAACTTTACATCCTTTTGGGGGCTTTTTTCTTTGAAGTTCATCTGCTAACAACTTTAATTGATGATATTTGAGGTTTTGTTCTTCGATAGTTTTATTATTTTCACTGATAATTTCTTTGTTTATATTCCTATTTTCTTCTACTATCGTGTACATGTATTTCAAATGAGCTAGATCTTGTCGGGTTTTTTCCATTCCTTCCATAAAACTTAGAACATGTTCTTTGTTTCTAGCCATGGCAAAATTTTGTTTTTTGAGTACTTTCCTAATTTCTTCATTTTGAACGGACAATTCCTTTTCCAAATGTGCTCCCCTTTTGTATTTTTTTAATAAATTAAGAAATCTTAAACCCAATGTTGCTTTTATTGCTTCACATCTCTTTTCTCTATCCAATTTTACTTCTAATAGTGTTATGACCCTTTTTTTCAGTTTATGAACGACTGATTCTAACTTGAAACCCTTTAGCTCAGCTTCAGCTGTTTTCTTTTTCATCTCCTGCATATTATTTTCATGTTCCTGAATTAATGTTTGCATTTCTAGCTTTTGTAAGGATAGTGACTGTAACTCTCTTGATTTCTCTTTGTTAAGCTTTTCTGATTGCTGCAGCTTAGTTTCCACTTGTGAGATTTTCATTTCAAGCTCCAATATATCCAGTTTAGACTCTTCATATTTTTTCTCAAGGTCTGAATACCTTTTATTCCAATTTTTTACATCCATTTCTTGTTTTGAGGTGGATTTAATTTTTCTAACTAAATTCAGTGCCTTGTTCCAGCCCTCTGTGGCTTGCTTTAATTCTTTTTCCAGGTAGCCAATTTTTTCATCTCTTGCTTTAATTTGTTCCCTGCTACCAGATGAAATTTCTTTTTGGAGCTTTTCTTTTAGAGTGTCAATTTGTAATATTAATAATTTATATTCCTTTTTCCATTCTTCCGAGTCCCTTAGGTACTTTCTTTCCCAGAAATAACCTAACATTTTTTGAGTTTTTACCTGTTTGTTGAAGTAAGCTGTCGCCTGTCCACAGGAGGGACACTGCAGGGGTTCTGAAGATTTACTCAATATGTTTTCCATTAAATCGGTCATTATTTTTCCATCATACCATTCACCTATTTTCTCTGCCATTTTATGAAGCTTTTGATTTTACCTGTTTTTCAAATGTATTAATCCCAAAGGGAAATCAAATAATTTTGAATTTCAAAAGACTTTTTTCTTCTCTTCAGCCAGCTGAATTTCTGGCTGGCTTCAGCCAGCTCTGAAGTAAAGTGTCATTGATGACATCATCGACCCTTTGATGTTTGTCCTTTGATCTTTGATCCTTTGATCTCGAAGAGCACAAACTATCAAGACCCATTATCATTGTGATGTCATAATGGGACTGATGACATCATCACCATGGTTTTTTTTTAATGAACTTTATTGAAACATACAGTACATATCCGCCAGGGGGTTACGAACAATGAGACAATTCAACATTAGGATATTACATAAATACATTAAATAGGGCACACAAAGCAGCTGTGGTTGCCAGAATTTCAACGTAGAAAATACGGCCATTATGTATGGGACATTACGGTATGATATTTTTAAAACTATCATTTTAACAGTAAAAACCTGTTAATTATTTACAGAAGATTTATGTAAAAAATATGAATATACTGCAAAACATTTTACGGCTTGTACAGTTAATCTTTCTGAAAAACATATATATTGTAAACAAAATTAGTCTAAATCAGTGAAAAACACAGCAAAGCTGTATTATATTTTAAAGTATTTACTTATTAAAGTCAACTTTATGGTAAATTACCGGCAGCTGTGGTTGCCAGAATTTCACCGTAAAAAATACAGTACAACACATAAGGGATTGCAGTTTGTCAGCATTTAATTATGGTTAATTATGAAGGAAATAGCAGACTATGATTGATCCACTTAAAGAAACAATTTGTTTTTACACATTCTGTGAAAAACAAAACTTATGAAATTTCCGGTCACTTACATACTCTTCAAGTATTGCTGTGATTTCAAAAAAACTGAGTCCACTGAGTCCACATTAAGGATAATTCATGACTGAAGAAAAACATGACTAAGCTTTGTCCACTTGCCCTGGGTTGATAAAGAGTAACAAGTCACTAAGTCCAAACTTTGCTGAGGAAGGCAGGCAAGGTTGTCAAGTCACCACTTCAGCTGGAGTCATTTATGTCCATCAGGTGTTCACTGCACAGGCAAGATCCTGTCTGCAGTCACAAAACAGAATGAAAACAAAAGTTAGAATGAAGCACTGACTGACCATGATATAAACTAAGCATTCTTTTGTCTGTTTGTTTCACCCTCCTGGAGTTGCACTCATGCATTCACTCAAACAATTTGTGATCATACAGTATATACAACACTGACAGGATTACACAGATTTAATACTTGAATAGTACAGAAATACTATATACTGATACTTTTGAAGTATTTTAATATTGAAGAATTTTTTAATCGTTCTTACTAACTCTAAATCCCAAACTTTGTCCACATTACTAAATTTTAGGGCTGGGTATTGTTAACAACCTCCCAATTGACCTTTTGCAAAACCCCGCCTCCCATGGGTCATTGTTCAGTCACATGTCCTCAGCATCTCTGACTATGTAAGCTAGATTCGATATAAAGATTCGATCAACACGGTAAAGCAATGTGCTTATGGATTATGCAAGTCAGATAGCAGATAGCCAAGAGTTTGTCTGGGGGAGACGTGTTTTTTTTTCCCTTCTCAAAGCCGAAAACACAGCTGGAGTGGTGTCTACAAATAATACGTGGAAGGCCTCACTCCGATCTGAATATCGAAAAAATAAGGAAGTATATTTATGTCTGTTTAAAGGTAGGGCCAAGTATTGTCCTGCTCTAGAGGGGATCTGAATAAGGTTATGAATAACATTCATTATTTAAAAAAGCATTCACACTGCATTTTCGCAGGAAATGCAATTTCTCTAGTTTTTTTTAAAATCCGGATTTAAAACCTGTTCAAATCAAGATCTCAATTGCAAGGACCTGGACAAAGGAATTGCAACCGAAAAAAATAAAATAATAAGATCTTCTAAGCTGTAACTATTTGATACCATCTCAAAATTATGGAATCTCAAAATAAAACGGAAGTCATAACTTCGAGATAATATAGGATAATAATATTATACTAGGTCATAATTATGAGATGGTATAATTTTGAGATAGCATCTTATAATTATGAAATAAGTCACAATTAAGAGATGCTAAGTTACAACTTTAACCTCCTAGGACCACATTTTATTAGCATTCCTTTATACACATCAGGTCTTAATCAGCAAATAACAAAGAGAAATTAAAAATGCATGCCATGCAAGAGTTCGAGTCTTAGGAGGTTAAGACAGCATCTCACGATTTTAAGACACAATTTTAATAATTTTGTCATTATTTTTGAAATGCTAAATCATAACAATAAGATGCTAGGACAGAACTTTGAGATGGTATGTCGTAACTTAGATTTTATTTTTGGTAGAGATGGTCCTTCGTAGGAAAATACCAACTAGGAAATAAAAAAGAATACTTTAAATTACTGAGGGGTTTTGTTTCTTTGTCTTTGTTGTTGTTGTTTTGTTGTTTGTTTATTTTTGTTTTGTTTTTCATTGTAATAATGCAACAGCTACAGATTCATTAAGGATATTTAACAGCTGTAAATACAGGGGTAACAATCATGCTCCCTGCAAAACTAAGTGCTGTTGCTGGTTGTGCTTCATACACCTATTAAAAGAACTCTGCCTTGTTGTCAGAGGTCATGATTACATCAACCTGCTGACACTGTGAACCTCAAAGCTGAAAGCTTTTTTTTTTTAACCTCCAACCTTCATGGGCCAGCCAGCCAGATAAAACGGGCAGTTTTGTTTCTGGAGGTGTGAGGATTTTAAAGGGGAACACCACAATGCTTGTATATGAATAGCATCCATTGCTTCATTGCTTCATAGCATTGATTGATGAGACGGTATGCATTATTGTGGATTTATAATCTGATATATTGGGGCGGTCATTTTTGAGCAGAAACACACCAAAACACCAAGGAATGCATATAACATGCAGGAGACTCAGAAGAAGCAGAGCTTTTAGAGTGTTTTATTTTGTATTGTGTTTTCAGCATTGTCACAGTGCTGCTTTTACAGCATTGAGATTGTGTCGACTTAAAAACAAAAATATAACCAACCACTAGGGAGCATAAGCCAGTGTATTTCCAGCAGTGCCAAGCTTAATTCATGGCAGTGGCAGCTAGTAATGGCACTTCCGGTATAGTAGAGATGCCACTAGGTGGCCAGAGTCTGGCTGAGGCCACTGTTTTAGGGGATGCCAGAGCCGATTTTGGGCAAACGGTTTCCTTATATTGCCTGTCAGTAAATTACGGTTTAGAAATTATGCTATTGCTTATTAACATGTGTAAAACCTTTAAAGAAGTGACTGCATTTTCTTTGGAAACTGTCCTAAACAGTGCTTTCTATGTATTTAACACTCTGTAATGAAAAAGGCAATCCACAAGTAGCTGGTTTGTAACACAGCATTGATGGCTAATATGAATTCTTACTCAGAACATGATAACTCAAACACGTTGGCACTCTGAAAGCCCCTGGCCATGAGGTCGTCAGTGATTACCAGGGTATGACATAGTTCCACAGGATACTTGGGGGTGAAAATGAGGTCAGGTTTTCATATTTGTACCTAAATTCTTAAGCTACTCTGATTAGTGTGTCTCCCCCCTCACCTCTATCTCAGATGGGGAGAAGCTGCAGTAATGAAGACATATGGTTACTCGTAATAATATCTTTATTAACAGAAGTTATTGAAACCTAGCAGAAACCTTCAGTTTCCTTTTGTCCATAATGTAGCAGCAGAACTTTTCATAGTCCACCTTCTCTTCAAAAACAAAAGTAAATTGCTCCGCTGGAGAGTATTCATCAAGCTGTTCATCCCAGGTCTTGAGGGTCTGGAGAGCCTTGTTTGGTCTTGCTTGTCAGAGTCGAGAACAACAGGAAGCTTTACTCTCTCATCAAACTTTTGTTGTTGGCACCAGACAGCTGCAACCTGGCTGTCGACAACGATAGAGCTTTCCTGCAAAAAATTACATAGATTAGTGAGGATATATATATATATATATATATATATATATATATATATATATATATATATATGTGTGTGTGTGTGTGTGTGTATGGTGTCCCATGGCAACCTCTGGCATCATGTTGCACATCCATGGCACCATCCTGTGGAACATAATTTCACCCCTGTAGGGATCTGGAGTTAGCCCCGCCTTGGGGCGGCTCCTCTAACGTTTGGTTTCACAGGTGATCCTGATTTTGTTGATGAGACCTGCCAGTACTTAAGCTTCCAGCTGAGACCAGATCTTCGCTGGAGCATCGAACCTCCTGGGTTAGATTCTCAGCCATAGTATCTAATCTCAGTGTCGATGCTTTGCTAACCAAGTTTTCTTTGCGACCTCGATCTTAGGTTCTTTGTCACGTTAGGACCTTCACACCTCACGGAAACTTACCTTGGATGTCTGGATACTTACCTGGACAGGACTACTGGCTTCTCGTCTCCTGGATCACTTGGAACACCTCCTTCACCTCCTCCACACAGCTGGACACCTCCTGGACCTGTAAGAACAGAAACACTATTCAACCACCTAATAGACTCAGCTGATTGTAGGATTGGTACCCGAGACTCACCCTGCTCCTCTTGCCTTTCAGACCATTCCCGGACCCGGCTCACTGTACATAACTTGTCACCTGTAAATAAACCACTTACCTTTAGTTACGTGTCTGTGTCTGGTTTTGGTCTCGCTCTTGGACAAATTACTCCTGTGTTCTTGTCAACCCCCTGGAATTGTCTCTATCTTAAGTAAAAGCAGTTATCTTGTCTTACACAGTTCAATCATTTTAAAGTAAATATTTAATATCAGACAATATGATTAACCTGTTAGCTAAGAATTGACAAAAAGTAGCAGCAGTGATAATGGCATGATAAGATAATGGCAGCTTCCAGCACAACACTGGCACCCTAGTGGCAGCTTCTATGGGATGGGAGACTGTGACGAAGTGAAAATTCAGCGCAAACTGCTGGCTACCTTAGATAGATAACTTTTACTAAATGACTTTTATATTGTATGTAAATGGTTTTGTACAGTGCACTGAGATGACTTTTGTTATGAATTGGGGCTATATAAATAAACTGAATCAAACTGAATTGAATAAAAACACCTATCACCGATCTTTTTTTTAGGTCACAAAACTTTTACAGAAGAAGAACTTTGTTACATGCAGTTTCCGACAATCCTTCTAATTTTATGTTATGCAGATACTTCTATTTGAAAATCATTGAATGCATATCTACAATTGATAATCTTCAACCTTTTTTAAATTTAGTGTGGTCATATCTGAGAGTCATTCAGAGCACATACTTTGAGTGTAATGATGTGCAATATTAAATGAGATTGTGCTTGGCATCATAGTTGCCTGTTGATGTGATAAAATGGAGAAGCAAAATCATATTTTTTAAAGGAAAGGCAATGGTTATTCTGATGGTGTGGTCCATTGAAATAATGGATATAGCAATGTGCTTATATTTGAGAGACTTGCATTCAAATCCTCTTAAAGTTATTTATCTCCAATTTTTTTTTAAATAAATTGTGACAAAATGCCACAACTAACCTAAATATGATAGTCATTAACATAACCTTTACATTCAGATCATATTTAGTCAAACACAAGAATTTATGTACAATGAGCTCCAGGTTTGATGTAAAAAAGATCAGCATTAAAGAATTTATATTCCCCCCTTTTTAAAAAAAACAGTGGGTATATTGTGCTCCGAAAAAGCACGGTCTTAGCAGTTTTACTCTATTCTATTTGATTCCTAGAGAAAAAAGAAATAAAGAAAAAAAGATTTTTAAAGCTTTACAAAAGCTACTTTTTTTCTGACTAGTGAGGCTGGTATTCAATTCAATTCAAGAGAGCTACACCAATGTGCTGCCACCCTGAGTGGCACAACTCTAGAACAGTATAGTATAGCAGAGGTTGGTCTAAACCAGGGGTGTCCAACCCTGGTCCTCAGGGCCTCCATCCTGCATGTTTTCCTTGTTTCTCTGCTCCAACACACCTGATTCAGTGGTTAAATCACCTCTTCATGTTCTGCAGAAGCCTGTTAATCACCCATTGATTCACATCAGGTGTGTTGGAGCAGAGGAACAAGGAAAACATGCAGGATAGTGGCCCTGAGGACCAGGGTTACCCACCCCTGGTCTAAACCAACTCAAAGGAAGGGCTGTAGAATCTAGCAAATCTTTTCAATATCATCAATTTTTTTTTTAGTTTGGAACTAAGAAAGTACAAGTAGAATGAATAAATAAAAAGAATATGTTTTTGGCTTATTGCTGGGAGTGATATATTAAGTCAAAAAATGAGGGAGCAAAAACATAAGTTTCCACCCCCATTTTCTAAAGTGGGGGTGGAGCTTTCTCCATCTGCTCCATTTAGCAGTTTAAATTGTTTGACCAAAATAACTACCATCTGCCATTTCTCCGTATAAGATGATCTTTGTCTAAAACTTTAGCATGAAAAGCTGCAGGAGCATTCTGTCATAGAATGCTAGGGTTTTAATTATCGCACTTTTGTGCCCCTTTCACACGGACCCTAAAGGTCCCGCCTCCACTCTACTCGGCTCGCTTTGCGAGCGTTTACATCTGCATTTCGCAGTCGGTCCCTGCTTCTTTGGTCCCTGCTTCAGAGTCGGGCCAGCCGGGTCGGGCCTGCTTCGTGGGCGGTGCAAGCTTAGCTCCTGTTCACTCATTGGTCGTGGGTGTGACCAGATGCAAGCATAAAGAGCGAACAGTAGGGATATAAACAACAGTGTTAGCTTACCCTGCAACGTTTCTGCCATCTGTCCCCCAGCTGAAGGCGCTGTAAAGCCTGAAATCTCCGGCTGATAACAGCTGTCCTACTCAGCGCAACAATCACAGCATCCAGAGTTTTTCTTCCACTGCGCCTCTCTTCCTGAAGTCTCAGGAGAATCCCCATAAGTTTAAAAAACAGCAACAACACAAGGCCAACGTTGTCCATAGGTCTTCCGTTGTTTCCACAAATGCAGTAGCGCGCGGTGCGGCTTTGGACCCTGCCTCCCCCCTCCCACCAACACAAGGAGGCGTTCCTCTGCTACCGAGCAGACTGGCGGGTGGAAACGCGATGCATTCTTTACAGAGCCGAGCTGAGCAGAGTGGAGTGGAGTGGGGCTGCTCAAGTAGAGCCAATGGAAAAGAGGCATTAGAGTCCTTAGTGGGGGTGCTGGAAGGTGCTCCAGCTGGGGACTTTATCATTCTGCTGGGGGACTGCAATGTGGGTAGGGACAGTGTAACCTGGAGGGGCGTGATTGGGAGGTATGGCCTCACTGATCTGACCTTGAGTGGTGTTCTGTCATTGAACAGCTGTGCTAGTCATTTGATCATGATAAAGTTCAAACATAAGGGTATCTAAATGTGGCAGCACGTGTGTCACAGAAAGTGTTTAAAATTTATTGCAACAGCCCCACTTTAAAATTACCTTTAAGGCATGCAGACTCATTACAGACCAGAGACAATTTCCTACAGTTTAAGAATATTTTATTGTTATGTCTGTTTCTGATTAAAAATATAAATTATGTTAAAAACCACAATCATTCACACACGCTAGACAGTTCAACAGCTCAACTCTGGGATTGCAGGGAGAACAGAGTAGTGGCCTAAACAAAACACAGCAAACTAAACAAACAACACAGCATAAAATAAGAAAAATAGTGCACCACAAACCAGAAGAAGGCCCACCACCTGAAGAATCCACCACCAACACCAAGAGCGGGCTACGGCCCTGTCACAAACACAAAATAAATTAGAACACGTTCAATTTGCACACACATATACCCAGGTTAAAAACAATTAGGTCGAGACTGCAACAGGTGGCCCAGCAGCAGTAAGTTTAGTGCATTCAATGTTCCGTCCTGAAGCCGAGATGAACCAACAGGGCCACAGAAGAAAACAGGACGCACGCAGAGCAGCACCAGCGCAAGCGTCAGCTGAAGCTGGGCGTCACAAACAAATCCGATGTGGGTCGACGGGCAAGAAGCCCACAAAGGGCAAACAGCAGCGTCACTTGAGCCCAAGAAATGTAGCTCCTATAACTGGGGAGACCAGGCAAACTGCTACAGGAAACCAGGAGAGATCGAGTGTCCTTCATGCAGCATTCATGAGCGCATTTGTGCGCAGCCAATATACAGCACCAACCAACGCAGAATTTAGACCAGAAGGCAAACAATGTGATGTCAGATGGGTAGTGAGGCGCCTTTATATGATGTCAGCAGGCTCCAGAGCCAATGGGAAACAGGCACTTATGTGGTGCATTCATGGTCCCCAGGCCATACTGCTACATATAGGTGCACATTTAACCAGGACACCTTAAGCTGCAGATCAGTGAAAGACTTTGTGGTCGTGTCATCTGATCTGTGGCCTTGTGATTTGGAGATTGGTAAAAAGAGAAGCTGAGCTATCAGCTAAGTGAGGGTTTGCTGGGAACACCTGGCAGAAGAACTCATCTTTAAGATCTTCAACTCCTACCTATGACAGAGCTTCAACCACATCCCAGCGGAGGCGGGAGACATTAAGTCCAAGTGGGCCATGTTTCGTGCCTCCACTGTCAAGGTGGCTGCCCTGAGCTGTGGCCACAAGATTGTTGGTGCCTCTTGTGGCACTCACTGTTACTGAGGCAGAGGCTTGGGTGTGGGAGGAGTTTGGCAAAACCCAGGATAAAGACTCTCGTTCAACTCCAAGAAGATTCTAGCAAAACTGATGGTTTGCTGGAATTGAGGGCAGGGGAATCCTTAGCCAACACCCTGAATAGGTGGGGTGCTTTTAACCTCAACCAGTGATGATACTGGTTGGTAGAAGAAATACTTCTAGGACCTTCTCAGTCCCACCAGCATGTCTTCCATGGAGGAAGCTGAGTCTGGGGACTTAGGGGCGGGTCCATTCATATGGGGGCTGAGGTCACGGAGGTAATTAAAGAGCTCTGTGGCGGCAGGGCTCCGGGGGTGCACGACAGCCACCCTGAGCTCCTCAAGGCTCTGGATATTTCTGGGCTGTCTTGGTTGACATGCCTTTGCAACACTGCATGGACAATAGAGGTGGTACCACTGGATCGGCAGACCGGAGGGTGTGCTCTAATTACAGGGAAATCCCACTCCTCAGCCTCTCTTGTAAGGTTTATTCATGGGTGCTAGAGAAGAGAGTTCGGTCAGTGGTCAAACCTAAAATTCAGGAGAAACAATGCAGGTTCCGTCATAGCCATGGAACACTCGACTAGCTTTTTACCCCCGTTAAGGTCATTGAGGGGCCATGGGAGTTTGCCCAACAAGTCAACATGTGTTTTATGGACTTGGAGTCTTTGATCGTGTTTCCCAGGGTACCCTGTGATGGGTGCTCAATAAATATGGTGTCAGGGTTTTGATTTATTTAACCTGCTAAGAAAGAATCACACCGGAGAGGATTATTTTGTCTTTTGTGAAAGCCTTCGCAAGAGAAGTTCCACAACAGCAACTAAAGGCGTACTGTCCAAGAAGTTCTGACTCTTTACCTAAACTTTCTTTTTTATTAAAGGAAGAAAAAAGAGGTTGGCCTGACCTGGCCAAAACTGGTCGAGTCCATAGTTTAAACACACACATCTTAACAATACCAAATAACTGTTTGGGAGAGCCAGATGGTGTGGCGCCTGGCGTCTGACCTTCGTGTGTCACGTAGGCAGTTTTACACATAAACACAAGGGCTGATAACATTAAAAACCCTAACAGATGGGATTAAAGTTTTGCTGCAATGTGCCATTCAGTACCTATACAAATGGTGCTCCTGTCACAGTTCACTGCTCCTGTCACGCCTCTTTGCTCACAGTCCACAGTCCCGGTGTTTTTCCACAGCCTCATGCCACGCCCCCGTTTCCATGCCACCGTAATCACAGCTATTAGGTCCACCTGCCACAGCCAGTATTTAAGCTCACAGCCCACAGTCACACATTGCCAGATTATTGAAAGGTTCACCCCAAGTAAATGTCCAGCGTTCATCCACAGCCCTTGTCTTCCTTGATCACGGACCATTGCCTGCTTCTCGACCATCCCCTCATGCCTGCTCCTTGTCGGACTTTGTCTCGGACTCAGCCTACTGGTAACGGACCTCGCTTCCCCCTTTTGGATTTTGCCTTGTGGATTGCCCTCCTCTGGTTTTGGCTGCTCTCTACTGAACACCCAGCTCTGACCTCTCGCCTGATTCCTGACTACCCCTCCACCAAAGGACTTGGTAAAACCCCACTATCATCCTCCGATAGACCTACCTCATCCAGGGTCACCTCCTGTCCTCTCAGAGGATAGAGTCCAGGGTAATAATCCTTCCATTAGCATTTTAGCTACAATAAACATCTTAAACTTCTGCAAAATCTGAATCCTTCACAGCCAAGCTTTGTCAGCGAGAGCCTGGTTCACATTGACAGCAGTGTGTAAATTGGACCTATTCGGTGAGAGTTGGAATGCCCCCAATTCTGTTAATAACGTGTTTGGACAGAATTTCTCCATGCAGCCAGGGGGCACAAGTGGTCTAATTGGTGCCCTGAAGATTCAGTCAGTTGTTTGCAAATTTTGTGGTCCTGTTGGCATCATCGTGCTGTGATCTCCAGCTCTCGCTGGAGCGCTCTGCAGCTGGGATAAATATCAGCACCTCCAAATCTGAGACCATGGTCCTCAGTCAGAAAAGGGTGGACTGCTCTCTCTGGGCTGGGAGTGAGGTGCTGCCTTAAGGGGAAGAGTTTAAGTATCTTGAGGTTTTGTTCACGAGTGATGGAAGAATGGAGTGCAAGATCAACAGACAGATCGTTACTGCAGTATAGGGGCAATAAAAGTTTCTGTTTTAGTACAAGATTTGAATGTGGATTTTTTTTTAAAGTATTTACAGTAGAACTAGTTGCTATTTTAATGGCAATGAAGGTAACAGAACAAATTGCAGCCTGCAAAGTGCTGGTGTGTAGTGACTGCATCAGCAATTAATAGTGTTAGGAATGGTTTATTTTGAATTTAACAAGATATAATATACGAAATAGTTTATAATAAGATAAATGAACGGAAGGGGTGTTGAAGTAACACTGACGTGGGGTTAGCTCATGTAGGAATTCTGAATAATGAGAAGGTGCATTCATTGGCAAAGATGTGGATGTACAAATTAATCTTTCTAAAGATGAAGGGAAAGGTTTTATTTAGAAGGGAATACTTTCAAAGTAGCAAAGGTCACTATGAACAGGGGAATAAAGAAGGCACTTATTTTCTTTAATGAACGAGGTATACAGTAATGGTTCTAATCAAGGTAGTGAATGAAAAATAACAAGTCTGCAAAAGAATAAGAATTACAATACTGTGCAGTATTTAAACATTCAAATGTAAACAGACAGAAACAATACATGTTTTAATGTTCTGCAGGAAGAGAGGATAGTAAAAGCTGTTAAACAACTAGAAGAGGAGACAAGTGGCTGTTGGCAGTGAAGTAGGCAGCAGTCTTTCATGGTTGGAAAACAGTAAGTATACACTCCTTTTATTTCACACTGCGTCACATGCAAATTCTGAAGATCTTACTGAATAAATTTGTGGCACTGAATTTTTACTTAAGCTTTTTATAAGTTTGGTGTGAGTCAGTTGTGACTGAATGTAATTATTTTGATATGAATATTATTTTATCAGTTTGGACCAGGTCAGTCTGCATGGAAATGGAGCAGCAGCCATCATGGACAGCTATACATAAGTTAGTTTATAAAAAAGTGTGCTGTATTTGACCTCAGTTCTGTTGTTTGAACAAAATACTGTTTGATATCTTCCAGATAGCTAATGTGAAAAGCTAACACGAGGCTTGGACCTGGAGCTTGAAACGCTACAGGTCAGAGAACCGATGGCAGCTGTCCTTTTGTCTTGGAATCTTGTCGGAACGTGATTCTGTCTGGTGGCCAATATGTTATGAAATATATTTTATAACATACAATGCATGCAAATTCTGCTTCCCAGCTAACCTAAAGAGAGACCTTGTCTCAATCACAAAAACAAACACTGACTGCTGTTACACTAAGAAGGAAGTTGCTTTGGGTCATATATTCAATAAAGAAGACTCCAGAGTGTCTCCAAAATGCAGCTTTACTACTAAACAACCAAAAAGCAATAAACAACCAGTAAACAAACAGACAAACAAGCTTGTGGGTTTTTGTAAGAAGCAGCAGTTACAACCTTTTACCAGCAGAGAGCCTCTGAGGACCAAAGCGAAAACAAAGCAGCAGCTCTACGGTTCACGGTTTCTCAGAAATAGTATGCTCCAACCCTGCTCATAAAATGCAGAAAAAGAAAAACTTTAAATTCAATTCAGTCTATTTATATAGAAAAATCGTCTCAGGGCACTGTACAAAAACATTCACATGCATTAAAAAAAGCCAATTAGTAAAAGTTATCTATCCAAGGAAGCCAACAGATTGCGTTGAATCTTCACTTTGTTGCAGTCTCCCATCCTGAGCAGCACATTGGCAACAGTGGAAAGAAAAAACTCTCTTTGAACAGGAAGAAACCTCCATCAGAACCATCTGCTTCGACCGGCTGGGGTTAAAGAGGACGGGAAAGAGACACAGACAAACACAGAATGACTGGTCCAGGTGTTCTACTGGAAGAAAGACGAAGAAAATCATGTTAATGATGGAAATAATTGCAGTCAAGCAGGTAAAGACAGCAGCAGAGAGAGGAAATATGGTCAGTTTGTCCTCCAGCAGTCTGAGCCTATAGCAGCAGAACTAAGGGATAGCTCAGGAAACCCAAACCAACCTGAACTATAGGATTGATCAAAAAGGAAAGTCTTAAAAGTAGACAGGGTGTCAGCCTCACAGACAGAAACTGGAAGTTGGTTCCACCAGAGAGGATCCTGAGAACTGAAAGCTCTGCCTCCTGTTCTACTTTTAGAAACTCTAGGAACCACAAGTAAACCTGCAGTCTGAGAGTGAAGAGCTCTGTTAGGAAAATATGGAACAATGAGATCTTTAATATAAAATGGAGCTTGGTTGTTGAGAGCTTTATATGTTAGAGGAAGATTTAAATTCTATTCTGAATTTGACAGGAAGCCAATGAAGAGAAGCTAAAACTGGAGATTTGATCTCTCATCAGAACTCTAACAGCAGCATTTTGGATCAGCTGAAGACTTTTAAAGAGTTTTTTGGACACCCAGATAATAAAAAATTACAACAGTCCAGCCTAGATGTGATAAATACATGGACCAGTTTTTCTGCCTCATTTTGAGACAAGATGTTTCTAATTTTAGTGATATTATGTAGGTGGAGGAAAGCAGACCTGGTAACATTTTTAATGTGGGGGTTAAAAGACATCCTGATCAAAAATAACACCAAGATTCTTTATTTTAGAACTGGAGGCCAAATTAATGCCATCCAAAGGAAGTGAAAGGCTGTAAGGTTTGTTCCTAAGATGATCAGGTCCAAAGACCACAACCTCTGTCTGTCTGAGTTTAAAAGCAGAAAATTAAGAGTCAACCAGGTTTTTATGTCTTTACAAACTTTAGAGATATACCAAGATACACTGAATTCATGCAGAAAATCAGTTTACCTTAGACTATATATGAGCAAGTCTGACTACAGAGGATCGCTGCTGTCTTGAAACGGCTCCAGTCTTATTTCATGTTATACAAACTTTTACACGGCTGTCAGTTTTGCATTACATCAGTAATATCATGATATTACTAGTTATTAGAGATTAAGTGTCAGCTATAAACCATCCTGCAACCCATTTTCACTTTGAATCTTTCCCCTTCTTCTCGCAGCATTGCTTGGAACAATTAACATTGTAGTTCTTTATTTTGTTGAAAACATTTAGTTTTGCACACAAACACCAAGGTACACTTCAAAAACTCTGTTTTTATTTATTGTTCCATTTTAGAAATGCATAAAACCTATGGCTGAAGTTCTCCTACCTGTTGTAGTTGACCTTCTCTGTTGAAAACTATTCATGATTCATTTCTATTGTTTAAAGTGGAAAGCTACAGGAAGCTTTTGCAAAACGTTTTGCAGTCATGGAGGCTAAAATAGCTGCTGCTTGTTAGTTGATTTTCCCTGAAGTGGTTTGCTTGTGTCTGTTGCCAAACACATGACAGCAGTGTTTTCAGCTTCAGTCAGCCTTATGGAGATGACAGACTAAAACATGTCTGTCTGCATGTGGATTTAGAAGCTTCAACAAGAGTTCAACAAGAGTGAGAGACAAAAATTAAAAAAGAAAATAGTAATATAACACAATATTTTGGCATTGCAAGTATTTGGTCATTTGTAGGTAATTATAATTAATCAGTAATTAGGAGAAGTGACTTGCTAAACATAATTCTTATTGGCACAGTCATTCTAAAAGGTTCTCTGTAAATATTTGGAGATGTCTGGACAAAAGCATTTATTTTCCTATTATTTAAGATAAAAACTGAAATAGATCATTTTTTCCCCATTACTATTGTTTAATTTATGAACAATAAATATAAACATTGACAACCTTAAAGCTTTAGTTTTTCATTTTATTCCTTTTTAGCTGAAACATGATAAACCAAGTTTTTACCTTTAAATGTTTGGAATTCAGAACACAGTATTTACAGAATTTTTTTTTGTTTAATATTTATAGACATTTTTATTCATATCAGTATTTTCAAGGAATATAAAATAGTTCCAAACTATATTTCACACCTTTTACCCATTTTTTTCTTAGATTTTGACTTGAATACCTTTCATGTGCAATGTGTTCCTAAACTTCTCTGTTTAGTAGCAAAGCAAGTCCTGTTGCTACTGCCATTCTTTATAACATATTCAACAGCACAACATTCATTTTTATATCAAGATTTATCAAAAATAATGATGCTTAAAAGTCACAGAATAAAAAAAGTTTAAATAAAATAGGAAATGGCAACCTGGCTCAAATATGACAAAATAGCTTTTGCATTAACAAGAAATATGTATCTTTGTAGTGTTTGCTCTCAGAGGTCAAGTGATGTCCGGAAATGTTGCACTTTTTGAGCCAGTTCATTTGCAAATTCTTGGACCTCCTGCAGAACTTGCTTATCTGGAAAGTGCAGAGCTGCCTTCTTGGTGGCCACAGCCAGCTGCTTCAGAAGAGCACACAAGTGGCTGCTCTCGCACAGGAGGCTTTGGCAGTTCTCTTGACGATGGGCCTCCCTATAAAGTGTGTTCACCAGTCTCTGGCCCACCATGATTACCAGTTTACTCTGTGAGATGAATTTTTCTGGTGGCTGGCCATTGCGAAGACTGTCCACTAACCCTCCAATGGCCTTTTGAAGAGCTCCAAAATAAAGCCGGCAGTGCTCTGACAGGGAAGACTGTGGTTGCTCTCCTGTGCTGCAGGAGGAATCAGGCTGGTGCTTATTATCAGTCTGAAAGAAGAATAAAGAGGGGAAAGATGTTCAGATATATCCTGGACAAAGGGTTTCCCTGAATGCTTCTGAGCTTTTGCAGATTTACACACAAAAAACAACTTTTATAAAACACAATGGAAATGGTTTGTTACATACCGCCTCAGAGACTGGTGGGACCTTTTTTATTGGTTTCTTCTGTTCCTGCTTCTTTTCTTCAACCTTTGTCTGAGGAAAATTCAAAACATTACATGTGTAAGTAGCTCTTGGATTTCTGTTGGCTAAAAACTAATCATCATCAAGTACAGTTATGTATATATTCTGTATGACTCAAATAAGACTGTAATTCTAACCTGTAATTTTACATAGTCATCATCATCTTCTGCTAATTCTCCTTGTTCAGTTTTGACAGAACTTTTCTTTATCTCTGTAGGACTTCTGGTGTTGACAGAGTCTGGATCTTTTTGAAGAGTTTTAAACAGAAGCTTGCTGTTGGCATAGATGATGGACACTAGACGCTTGACATCGTCTGGAATGGTACGTGCTACCATAACAAAACGATCAAGTTGGTCAGGTGTCTGGACTTGGCTTGGATCCTGACAGATTGCATTCAGGGGCCAGCCTGCCATGTTCAGGTTGCTTTCAGTTTGTTGTAGGATCACAGCAGAGTCTTCTACAATGGTCAGCTGTTTATACAGTCTGGTCTGCAGGTTGATATCTGTTAAACAGCGGGCATTTCCCTTGACATCCTGGGCAAAACTTAGGAAGCACGTCAAAGAGCATACTATCTTTTCTGCTGCTTCTTTTATCTCTTTCAAGTGTTTCTCCAGATTTTCTTTATATCTCCAGTTACTGCTGACAAAATCCATGAGCTTTTGCACTGCCCTGAAAACAGACTCCTGCAGGTCGAGGACTTTGCGGCAGGCCTCATCCTGACTGAGCGTCACTTCTCGTAGAGGCTCAGGAGAAGATGAGCTCAAAGCAAGAGAGTCACAAGAGCTAGTGGAAGAGCTGGAGGCTGTGCTAATTCTTTGACTGTCTGGGGCTGAGAAAAATGACCTTTGATTGTCTTCCTGCACTAGAGATTCCTTACCACCCGGAAGATCACAGAAAGTCGTACAAGCCAAAAAATTCCTCATCCTGTGCAGACGCACCCTTTTGAGTTCATTGCTTGGATCACCTCTGCACTCAAGGGGATTATGAGCATGTAAGGGATCAGTGACATCTCTGCTCAGGGGTACTTTCTTCGATGGAAAATCATAAACTGACTCCTCTGTAGGTGGCTGTGTTGGGGGGTTGTTGTAAGTTGGAATTTGTGGTAACACTTTATAGGGACTTGGGATATCAAGAGAATCAAACTTTGGTTTGTCATACAGAGAGGGAGCAGCATTTTTCCTTTGACTGGGTATAGTACATGGTGGAGGAATGTCATAAATCTGCCTGCAAGTGGATTTGGAGGGCAAAGTATCATAGATGTCTTTGGTTGGATCTTGTTTCCCAGAGCCCACTGGCACATCATAGATCCACTCAGGTTTGCGAGGATTAGGAAGAGTCCTATATTCACCAACAATTTTCTGGTTGGGTTCTGTGGCTGAGGGGACAGGAATGTCATAGTTTGGATCCTGAGACAAAAGTGGCGGAACTGCATACACCTTTGAAAAAGAATTCAGTTATTAGTATTTAAGAACTGCAGAATCAAAGTAATTCAGATAACAAGCACAAAGACTAAGTGGTTTCATTTACAGTCAGTTACCAATGGTATGATTCTAAGAAAAGTAAAGAAGTCTGACCTTCAGAAAAATATTGTGGACCTTGGTTTAACTGTAATGATACAAAAAGCTCTCTGACAACTAAAGGTACATTACTGGACTGCTAATGATATGTTGGCAAAAAGGTTAAGTGTTTACTGGTGATGTACAATGTAAGATGGTGTGCTAGTTAGTTTCACATCATAATCCTTAAAAGGGTTAAAAAAAATCGCATTAAGAATATTTCTGGCAGAAATATCCACATAGATAGTGGCACTTTTTACTTCCAGTTTAAGTCCTTTACAAGAGCCCTAGAAGCTTAAAGAATCTGCACAGTGCCCTAGCTGTTCCTTCTGGACACACACACACATATATATATATATATATATGTATATATATGTGTGTGTGTGTGTGTGTGTGGGGGGGGGGGGGGG
>NC_051433.1:30548250-30569363 GCF_001649575.2 Kryptolebias marmoratus | reverse complement strand
GGGGGGGGGGGGGTGTGTATCAAGGCGACATGGAAAAAATTAGCCAGCTATCAGAACAACAGAAAGGCCCATGGGTCAATACCTGAGCAAGGCACAGAATGGAATTGCCACCAACAACAGAGGGGCCAAGTACCAGTTCTGGTCAACAGAATCGTAGCTTAAGACTGTAAGACCAGACACAAAAACCTGTGGATGGCCTGGATTGACTACAGGAAAGCTTATGACTCAATGCTCCACACACAGATACTGGAATGCTTCAAAGTGTACAACACCAGTTTTCATTGAGAACTCAAGGGAATTTGGAAGACAACACTAGAGGCCAATTCAAACCCAAATACGGCAAATATTCAGTTGATGGTCTTTCCCCAGTTCTATTTCACATGGGCCTGGACCCCCTTAGCCAGATTATCACAAAGACTGGCTATGGATACCGGTTCCAAAGTCAGACATTCATCAGTCACCTCCTCTGCATGGATGACATTGAGCTGTACACAAAAATGAAATGAGCGAGACATCGACTCACTGATCATGTATGCCCTGACAGTCATCAGATACCCTGCTGTACATGCCACTGATATCACAATGCACAGAAGGTTTTTACCCCAAATCCAGCACCCTGAGACTATACACTAAGCAGACAAGGGAGGCAGATGACCAGTGAGTGTCAGAGCCTCTATACTGGATGAAACAATGAAGATCATAGAGTACATCAGGAAAAAAGCCTCCAATGATGAACTGCTAAGTGAATGTCTTAGGCAACAGAAACTCAATGTGGAGGAGGAACAAGATGAACCATCATTGAACGATAAGCCCCTGCATGGCATGTATGAAGTGTTAGAACTGTGTTACAAAGCTTCTGGTTTTACTGTCTACATGCTTGCATATTCTGAACACTAAAGGGCTTTTTCAAAGTTGAGATAAACTAATTATTTGATCAGCTAATTCAAATTGCCCTCTGTGGTTGACAAGCCACAAAGGAAAGGGGTGGGAAGGTATATAGTGTGGGATCCCAAGTGACTGTAACATCAAAAGAAAAGAACACAAGAAGCTTGAGAAGTACCAAGGACTGAAAGAAGAAATATTGAAGTTGTGGATAGTCAAGGCCATAGTGGTGCCAATGATCACTGGAGCACTTGGGATTATGACTACCAGACTGGAAGAGAGGCTCCAACAGATCCCAGGAACAACAAAGGTACTAATTTTTTTTTTTTTTTTTACTCTCTCTGCTCCTGGTGGAAGGCGGACGTGTTTCTTTTCTCTTTGTCTCTCTGTCTCCTGAACCCCCCCCCCGGCTCTCTCTGCCTTGCTTTCTTTTGGAGGCTCTCTTTTACATATTCTCAAAAATTTTTAAACCATAGATCTGGTCAGCTGGTCTCTCAACACAATTGATCAAATTTTCTCGACGGGAAGACAGAACTTGGGAGAGCTCTGACTTACCCTGAGGGGACATTTTTTGCTGGATACACAATGGATTCCTAGGGGAAATGGAATATTGATTGTCTGACAATTTTGTCTTTGGAAGATCTTTACATATTTGGATTTCTGATAACAGGATTTCTGCTGTTTGGATTAGGCAGTTACCTGACTTATCGTCAAATTCGTTTGATGGGTTCGGCGATCAACAATCAAACTGTGTGGATACGGGAGCTGAATCGCAAGTTGGATGCGATCCTTTTACAGGACCACAGACTGAATTGTGGTTCTGGAACTCATGAATAATATGGGTTACATCTTGGAGAAAGTTGCTCACTCAGGCAGAATGGACCTGGAATTTGGCTGTTTGGATTCGCCATTGAGAAGTATCAGCAAGACTTTCAATACAGACCTGAACCAAAACAATTACTGCTTGTTTGTGAATTTGGCTCCCCTAGGCTGACCTTGGTCAGCTATATTTAACTTCACCCTGGATTTTATGTAAACAAGATGCTCTGCCCCTTCTGCCTAAGGACATCTGTGGATCTGCTCTGGGCTGGCTGATAAACATTCCATCACATTATCAAAGACAACGGCCTCTGTGACGTGATTCATGGACTTCTCTACAAACACACACACACATTCAACACACACCACACCGTCTTCCACCATCTCTACACACACTCACACACACATACACACACTTTCCGCTGTTTCTGAGTCATCTCTGTTATCCCGCTCCCTCCTTCACTATCTTAGTATCTTAGTAATTATTATGATGGCTGTTAGCGGGCCTTAGTACTGTTAGTTAGTCTCTTGGTACCTTTAGTTTAGCAGTTTATGCAAGCTTATTTATCTTAGTAAATATTATGTTGGCTGTTGGCCTCTGGTACTTATAGTCATGTTGTACCCTTAGCTTAGAATTGTCATGTTTCAGTTTATGTTAGCTTATTTAGCCTTCCTGCACATTTAGTTTAGTTTATCTTAGCTAATATTTTGACTGTCTTAGCCTAATTGTTGTTTAGTTCAGCTTTAACTTCATCATGATTTTATTTAGATTATTTTAGCTCCTATTTTGACTGTTTTAGCTCATGTTTAGATATGTTTAGTTTCATTGTTTCATTTAGATTATCCTATATTTCATTTAGATTATACATGATTGATCTATATTTGATTGTGATGTTTCTATGATGTTTGCTGTACGTATTGAATTTGATTCTGTACCTGATTGTTGTTTCTGTGTTGTAAAGCACTTTGAATCGCCTTGTTGCGGAAAAGTGCTATATAAATAAAATTCACTTCACTTCACTTCACTGCACAGAACCCTCATGCTCCCAGGCTTCAGGTAGAAGACCCACGCTTGAAGTGAAAAGTGCCATTACCCATTTGGAAATAAAGGAAAAGCTCAGAGTTTTTTGTTTCTTCCTCTGGTAGTTTCTAAAAGCATCTAAAACTTACAAAAGAGTCTGGAGTGTTAGTTCGTCTCTCGTGATTTGAAATTGGAATAAATGTTTTCTTCATTAACCCTTGACCTGGCGCTGTTGATTCCTGCAAACAAAACATCAGACGACCATAAAGACATCTGACCAGTACCCACACAAGATGTAATATGATTAATTTGAATGCTTGTGTGTACTCACAGTGAATAGAGAAACTTGTCTTGCCTGGGGTGGGACATCATATATGTCTCCTTTTGGACTAGTTGAGGTGTTGAAGACTGAACTCTGCAGACATGACAACATGTTGTGAAAATGATGAAAGCTGCATCCACCTTACTGACTTCTGCATTAAAGCGTTTATAAATTTGGAAACAGTGTTTCTCTCTGAAAAAAACCCCAGCCACTAAGGAGCACAAGCTAGTGTATCTCTCTTGCTTGTCTCAAGCTCAGGTAAATGGTGAGGGTTGTGTCAAAAACAAATCCATCCAAGCAACACCATAATAGATTGGTAGAGGCCTGGGTTTAATACGACCGCCACTGGCGCTGAGTGCCGATGGAAACTGTACTACTGTTAGTCAAAGACCACGAGGAGGGAAATGTGCCAGGAGACAGAGGGAGAAGAGGGAAGTCAAGAGAGGGACAGTGGGTATATTAGTAGACGGATGTTAGAGACACAGCTGCCAGGAAAAAGACAAAGAGGAGACATATGGATGTAGTTAGAGAGGACATGAGGTAGATGGAGTGAGGACAGAGGACACAGAAGACAGAGTTCGATGGAGAACAATGACTCACTGTGGCAACCTCTCAAAATGGAAGAGTCAAAAGAAAAAGATGAAGGTTCTTTCTGAAACCTATTGAGAAGCTTGTTATGCACACACTTTGTCAATTAACCCAGCCTGTAACAGAAACCATGCTGCTTGGTGAAAATGAGGGGACTACTGTAGAGAGGAACAGTACTTTCCTAGTGCAGGAGAGGAAATGGTGAACATGTGGGTACATCTCTATCCAACCTCTGCTGCACAAACAACCACAAGTATACTTGTGTGTTTCTGGGGTCCCTCGCAGCAGAAATTGCTGTGTCTGAAGTCTGTGTCTGTTTGTTTTTTACAGGCCTATAAAGACCTGTGCGCTGCATGTCTCTTCCTGTGGAAAGGCGTCTTGGTCCCTTTATGTAAACTCTTTTGTGAGCAGGAGCATCACAGGGTTGCATTTCTTCAGCAGAAGACCTTTTTAATGATGAACATTAGCACTTCTTTACAACAAGGACCAAGTTTAATCAAAAAGAAAAAATAAAGCCCAGGATTTCTTGAAGGAATGCATATTGCCCAGCACTTTTCACACCAGAGTCTTAGACTGAGATCATCTTCTGCTGGGAAATGATGGAGCTGTAACCATTTTGGTCAAGCCTAAAAAATAACCTTTTTTGCAATCACATGCGATATTGTGAGATGTCACGCTCAGAGTATGTGCTGTGGATTACTCTCTGCTCTTACCACATCAAATCTTTGCTCAATGTCTGTAAAACTGACTGAGTTACAGGCAGTTTTGTTTAGGCTAATAGTAATTAGCTGTGGTTGCCATCTTGAATTGGAATGACTCCTAAAGGTAATTAGCTGCAGATGTTTATCCAATGATTATTTTTCTGAGTTGCCTTAAAATCAGTCCAGTGGTTCATGAGACAATTTTCTCCGACAATTTTATTTTGTCTTTCATTAAAATGTATTTAACTCTTATCTGGCCTTTGGTCCTCTTAGTTAGCCTTTCGGTACCTTTAGTTTAGCTTTTATCATGTCTGATCAGCTGAGGTTTATAAATCCTAGTTCAGTTTATGTTAGCTTTCATTATATCTTAGTTTGGTTTTCCTCAGTTTATCTTGTGTGTGTGTTATATTAGATTTCATTTAGATTATCCCAGCTCATGTTTTAGATATGTTTAGTTTTAACTTTATATTGTTGTGGGCTTTCATATTAAATGTTTAGTTTCATGATTTTATTTAGATTATTTTAGATTTCATTTAGATTATCCCAGCTCATATTTTAGATATTGTTGTGTGTGTTTTGACTCTGTATTTTTGTGTAAAATGTTGTAAAGAACCTTGTTGCTGACAAATGCTACATAAATACGTTTGACTTGACTAAGAAACAGACATGAATACAGACAATAAGACAAAAAATATGGTCTGCCTTTGCCTATCAGTAACAAGCAATAAAATATCTATTTTTAGCTGTTTCTATATAGAAGTCAGGAAAAAATGGTCTGTACCTTTTTCACCTCTGGGCCGTCTGTGAGGTACGCTGACTGGATTAGACTCTGTGACGTTGATGAAGGACCAGACGGGATGTTGTAGATCATATCCATGCTTTCATAGGCAGGGCTGTTGGCTGGTCTTGCCACATTTGGAATCTGGTAAATACCATGCACACTGATGTTGCTTTTAGCTGGAATTCCTTTGTTTTTTTCCACAGTCAGATTTGAGGAGGTTTTGTTGTCTTGTAAAAGCTTCAGTCTGTTAGCAGGGGCTAGTCCATGGCGTCCATGCAGGGAGCACATCCACCAGCCGCTGGTACCAGCCACATTTTCATCCATCACTGTGATTATGTCACCCTTTTTGAAAGCAAGTTCATCTGCACACTCCGCTGTGTTGTCATACAGAGCTTTGGCCAGTTTTTCCTAAAACAGAGAGCAGAAAACAAATGAAAAGATTTGGAGGTTGAACATACCTAGAAGCAGTTTTTAGAGCTGTTTCCTCACAGCAAGAAGGTCACATGTTCAAAACTCGACTGCAGTCTTTCTGTAGGGAGTTTGCATTTTTGTGTGTGAGTGAGTAGATAATTTTTATGAAACCTGAGGGACAATTATTTGTACAGCAAGTAGCAAGCTCAACAAAAAAAAGCAAGAAAATAAGATTAATCAAAAACACAAATGGGGGGCTTTTGGTGAATGCACCTCGGGTGAGACGTGTTTTGTGGGAGCATTGTGGGAAATGATTGGAATATATTTTAAATAACACTTAAAACTGAACTGAAAAGTGTTTTGATGCCAGATACCAGATTTGGTATAAGATTTGGATCCATAAGCTCCATGTGGGAATTACTGTCAACTACTTCAAAGAGGAGTACCGCTCTGACCCTCTTTAATGCAGAGAACTGGCTTCATGCCAAAGAAGCAGGACCTTTTGCCAGCAGCAGTTCCAACTATTTTTAACTTTAAAAGAAAGGCAAATGGAGAAGACATAGTGAGAGAGGACAAGTCGAGAAAGGAGCTTATACTTCAAACGTGTCTGAGCTGCTTACAGGCCGACAGCCTGAGATCAGTTTGTGATTCACAGCAGTTTGTTACAGATGAAAAAATATAAACAATCCATGTGTGATTTAACAAAGGTCATAGTCTGAAACTGCTGCTGATTAGTTTACTCTGGTGTGAGAGGACATGAACTCTACTTTGTTACTCTCGAGTGCGCTCACGTATTTAATGAGTTAGCATCCAGTTAGCTTTGAGTTAGCAATATTAGCTCTTTCCTGCCGTCTTTATGTTGATTTACAGTGTTGTGTGCTGTTGTCATGACAATGATCTGGGGGTAATTAGTTGTTTTTTCAGCCATGTCGGTCCTGGTGATCATCAGAATCTGAATCTGAAGAGTTTTCATCTGATTCAGGAGATCCAGTCGACGGTTCAGGTTCATACTGGTACGGTTGTAAATCCATTAGTCCCACGAAATCTTCCGGCATTTCTTCATAAACAACCAGACAGTAATGGCGTTCTTGGTTCTTTGGCACTCTTTTAGGGGTCAGCCGGATTTTAACTGCTGGCTGATTGAACTTCTGCTGTTCAATCAAAGGTAACCAAAGTGATTAAAGCCTTTATGAAACAGTTTAATCTTATGGATTCCTGTTTATTTCAGAATTCTAGTTTCTGAAATAAGCACAAACAGGGCAGACATGTAATTATAATATGCCTACCTTTACCTAATCAATTAAATACAACAGGCCTGCTGTTTTAAACATGTTGTTGTTTTTGATTAAACATTTGTCAAAGTGACTAATTAATATCCCACAGTGATGCAGTTTGGTTTCAGAGATACAGAATATTTGCATTAGCCCTAAAATGTTCCACAATAAAAGCCAGTCTGAGAAGCGTGGGGTTTTAACCAATAATATTCAAAAGGGATTTTAATTTGATATGTTGCTTAAAGTGTGAAGTGTGTTTTAAAATCACACCTTGTTGTAACAACTGGTGTTAGAAGGTGTGTGTGAATCTTTAAAGTGTCAGTTAGTGTGCATGCAGCCTATTGCTGACGAGCTGGATGCTGATTGGCTGGCAGATGAGCGTAGTATAAGATGAGCTGCAGCAGTGATCGTCCATCCTCTGCATCCCAACCAGCCACACTCAGTCGAACAGCCTGGTGATCCTTGAAGGGGTGAATATCACCCAGTGTCTTTCTCCTCAGAGTTTTAGACTAAGGTCATCTTATGGTAAAAAAGGATTGAGTTGTAGACATTTTGGTCAAACTTTAAAAAGTAACATTATGAGTCATTTGAATGCAGTATTGTGAGATCTTGCACTCAGGGTATATGCTGAATGACTCTTAGCTACGACCACATACATTTTTAGCTCAATATCTGTAAAACTGTAAATGTACACACAATGATTATTTCATTAATGATTAAAATCAAGACATAAAGATGTTCATCTCTATCCAAAAATAAATCAGATCAACTGAACGAGACTGGATGTAATTGGTTGTAATGGAACATTGTTTGTTTTTGTTGTTGTTTTTTTAAACTTTGTGTATAGACAGAATTGTACTGAATTAAAATTATCATTCCAGATTTCATTTTAAAACATCTAATTAGGAAACTGAACTCAGATATAAAATAGAAGCTTCAAAAAGGAAACCTAGTAAATACAACTTGTAATAAGAATGGTTATCTTTGAACTCTTTGTGAAAAAAATAACAGCAGCTTTTTGGTTTTAAATTAGATATCTTTACTGTGTAGTTTCACTTCCTGTTTGTGCTTCCTACAGAGAGATAATGGAAAACAAGTTGGTTCAGAGGTTCCTCTTCACACTTTTGTGTAACTAAAAGTTTCTTTTGCTGATTGTGTTTTGAATGCAGACAGAAGAACAACCGTAGCTTCTCATGCACATTCCCCCTGTCCTTCAGTCCATCGCCGTTCAGACAAGCTGTATTCTGCTTGTGACAAACGGAAATCTCTGTACAATGTGTTGGAGAAGATGCAGGACTTCAGTGACAACCTGTTTGTGGTTCTGGCCTTGTGGTGTGCAAGCTGTCATGAGTACTAAGCTTTGTAGCCAAACCACAGAGGAGAGCTGAGTTCACAGCAGCAGCTTGTGGTTCAGTGTGCTACATGGGTGGACGCCTCCTGCTGCAGAGTCATAGCTGAAGTCAAAGTTGGTGTTTGTCAAACAAACCAAAGTCAGACAAAAGACGTAAAAAGGACACAAACAAAAAAAGTCTAAGAGGTTTCTCCACTTCAGATCCTTGTGATAAGCATGAAGACATTTTCTCCTCAGCTGCAGATCTGCTATTTATTTCAAACTGAATTCTTCTCTGACTTTCAAATGATTTGATTTGTTTGGGATGGGACTGGACATGTTGATGTTTTGGGTTTAATCATTATTCAAATTATCACTGGCTGTACATCTAAAAGTAATTAATTTTTGGAATCAGTTCAGTTCAGAAGGACCACTACAGCTAATTGAATTTAGCAAACACAAAGTGTAACTATCTGTCATGAATGTAAGTGTTTTTGGGTTTTGGTTCTTTGTTTGTTTCTTGTTCATGCTGTTTTGGATTTCATGCCTCGTCACCATTCACCTCCCCAGTATTTTTCCACCCATGCCTGCCACGCCCACCTCACCTGCTCCTCGTTCAGTCCACAGCTGCATCCCATAATCATCTTCCCTCTGTCTTTATAACCGGTCTCTGTTTTGTCACTTATCACTGGGTCATTCTGTTTTGTCTTCTTGTGTCTTGCTCCTTGCCATGCCTTGTCTCTCGTTTTTGGATTTTGTCTTTGTTAGTTTTGCCCTTTTGTTTTGACTGTTTTCTTTAGTTAATAAATTAGTTTTCATTATCGTCCGCTATGAGTCTGCGTTCTGGGTTCGCCGCCATATCCCCACCTTCTGATACTATCCTGTAAGTACCCTTTATGTGACCCCATAAGTACCTTGAATGTTACCCTGGAAGTACCCTGTATATTATCCCATAGTTACCATGTTTGTAACTCTGTTAGTACCAGGCTATATGATGCTACTAAGATGTTTTAGTAGCTGAGCGTCGTTCTCACCATATACTCTAAAATGGTAAATGGCTTGCACTTGTATCGTGCTTCATCAAGTCAGAGGACTCCAAAGCACTTCACCCATCCACCCTCTGATGGAGGTAAGCTACATCGTAGCCACAGCTGCCCTGGAGCGGGCTGACAGAAGTGAGGCTGCCATCACACCGACACCACCGAGCCCTCTGACCACCACCAGTAGGTGAGGCAGGTGAGGCAGGTGAAGTTTCTTACCAAAGGACACAGTGGCTGAGACTGATGGAGCGGGGGCTCGAACCAACAACCCTCCGGTTACAGGACGAACCCCCACCTCCTGAGCCACTGCCATTCCTTTAAGCACAAACAGCTCAGGCTGCTGACGTCAACACTGTCTGTTAACAAAATAAGATGTTTTAACAAAATTATCTTCTTTAAGTGATTAGCTTTTAGAGTCAACTCAATTCAAGATGGCTGCCACAGCCACACAGAAATGACTATAACCTAGTATATTTTAAATATACTGGGCTAAACGTTGAGTAAAAACCCATAAAGCATTAAAAACAGTGGCACCTGTTCACCTTGCTGAGACAGGGATAGCTGAGCTCGCTTATCAACAACCTTTCCTGGTTCCACAACCAGGGGACACGTCCTGCTGCTGACTGCATGTAAGATAATGACTACTCATAGGCACTTTACTCAACTTTAAAACTGTAAATCTGTTGAAGGCCAGGATCTAATGTTGTTCTTTAGACTTTGTTTCAGTGGCTTGTGCCAGACTCAGCCCTGTTTCAATATGACCACAGATTTCTACATTTGGTGTTGAGGAGTACACTTCTGACCTCATCCCACACGTTATGCATGAACTTCAAGGCAGTGAGTTAATAACACAATGACAGCCACATGGAGGGGGGGTTGACTTTTTTCCCACGTGAAGGTTGTCTCTACTCATATGCTTCTTGCAAGAGACTTTAAATTAATCCAGTATTTTCACAGGTTTTACAGCATGTCTGCCATCTCTACTACACATATAATGTACAATAAACAACCTTCAGTCCATCAGTTCATGTAAAACAGAAACTCTGAAATCAAATGTTACAGTCAAAATATTCTGTAGCAATACTATCAGCAGAACAGACGTTTACCATCCAGGACCAGAGCTCCACAAAGGTCCAAACATCTTCATCACCAACAGCTCTGTTCCTGACTGTCATTAAAGGCAGAGAACCTCACATTTATTCTTTTGACAACAACAATCTAACAAACTACAACATCCTAAAAATGATCATTTAACAATCTGCAATACTCAACAATTTACAACAAGCTTAGAAACTACAACAATTTAATTAACTACAGCAACATGACAAATTATAATATTGTGACAAACAGTTGATCAAACTACAAAAACCTGACAAACTACAACAATTTAACAAAATAGTTTTACAAACTACATTAATCTGATAAACTACAATAATTGGGACTTCCGTATCGATGGCAAACATGTCTCTGATGTGCAGACTCCAGCTCCAAATATACAACATGGCAGCTGCTAAAAAAGGTCATTTTGGCTTCAACTGTAGCAATGTGAGGAAGAGGAGATGAATGCTGATGGTTAATGTTAGTTAGCTAAACTTTCATTTAGGAAACAAGTTATAAGAGCTACATGTCACATAATTTGATTCAAATAATTTAAAAGTGAAAAGTAAAATCTTGATTATGCTGAGCTTGTCTTTTAACAGGAACTTGTGGGAAGGAGGTTCAACTAACGGTGGAACTGACTGCAGCGTTCTGAGTGGGTATGGTCCACTTAAAGGGGCGGAAATCATCATATCAGAATGTGTTATCCCAGCTCATGTGAGAAATCAATTTTAAAATCTGCCATTGGTGATAATATGGCAGATAGAAATGTAACCTTTGAACCTGGTCTTTTTACACCTTGTAATTGGAACCGTGCTTCAAGGTGAACCTGACTTCATCACTTCTGGCTCTGAAAAGGTTCTGTAAAGTAGAGTCCATGCTAGGTTCTGCTGCTGCTGCAGTCACTTAGTGACACACACACACACACACACACACATTGCTCTCTCCCTGAGGGTGAAGTCTCTGCAACAAAGAGCTCATTCACCATCAGACATCAACACACTCCACACCTGTTGGGATGCAGGCCTGTGGAGCACGCGGGCCACAGCAGACCACGCACTCGCTCCTAATCCTCCGGGTCAGGCTGCAGACATCCCTGGGTTCGATGACAGCCTGCAGCCTTCAGAGGTTTACTGTGGGCTTCTGCTTAGAAAGAAGGATGGGCTGACTATTATCACCACAGCCTCTGCTGTTACCTGAGCTTTATGGGATCTGTCCTGTCACAAGCAACCAATAATAAAATTGTGTCCATGTTCACTGATCAAGTTGTTGCTGAACGAATTCCCCCCTTTGTGTGTTGCTGACGGAGTACAGTAAGAAAGTCAGCTCTGACTTTTGGATTCCTGCACACGCCTGCCTGTGCAGATCAGACAGCTGCTCCTTAGTGGCACAGCTGCCTCTGTCGAGCAAGTTTAAAGTGCTCTCTTACTGACTCACACTCAAGCTTTGGCTTTGCAAATTCAGACTGAAAGGAAAGGCCTGGGCAATGCTATCTCAAATAATACTGCCTGATGTCGTGCTCAGATTATGTGCTGTGAAAGGCTCTCAGCCACTACCACATCAACCTTTAATTAAAGTGGTTCCTTCACTGTGGTGGACATCTTGAACTGGGTTGACTCCTAACATTAATCAGTATGTAACCCAATGAACACTTTGTGAAAGTTTCATTACGCACACACAGACATGAGCAAAAGCATAAAACAACCTTGCCCTGCCCCTCGACTTTTGGTGAGGTTGAATTAGTTAGGTCTTTCATAAATACAGTACAGGCTTTTATAAATACAGGGAAAAGTGTTTCTAAGCTGTGGAAACACAACTGACTGCATTTCATATGGTAAATGGAATAGATTGTACTTATATAGCACCTTTCTGGTCAACCAGGCCACTTAAAGTGCTTCATTTACCCCTCCACACACACAGCTAATCTGAATAAATCATTCTACAGAGAATAATCAGTGATTAAGATCATATTCATAAACAATGGGGCACACCTTTAAAGCTCGGTGTCTTGCCCAGGGACACTTCAACTTTGACTTGATACTGGTGGAATCAAACCTCCAACTCTCTCATTGGAGAACAACTGCTCTAACCACTGAGCCACTGTGGCACAGTGGGTGAGTCACTCAAACTGTAGGGATCAGGAGTAAAACTAAGGGGAAAACATCTAGAAAACCCTGTAAAAATACTAATAAAAATGGATTTTTGCTTTATTTCACGGTTTGGGTCTGGCTTCCAGCCATCACCAGACTAAAGGCACATCACAGCTCCAGACTGAGCCCAGGCTGCAGGCATGATGGACTCTGACAGGAACTTATCTCCCTGCGTGCACTCTAGTTTTATTTATAATCACACTTCCGCACGCTCATCCTCCACATATCTGTCACAGTGGATTCAGTTTCAGCAGTGCACATCCTGCACGTCAGGTGCCTCTGACTGGATGAACCAGTTTGTATTTATGAGAGGAAGCTTTGCTTTCCTATTTTTATCCCTTGTTTCCCTACAACTGCACAAATGTGCTAATTAACAGATGCTGCATTGAAATCATTGAAACTATTGTTGGTTGAGAAATGACACAGTTGTAGTCATTTTGGACAAACCTTGAAAGTTACATCAGTCGATGTTACGAGATCTTGCACAGTGTTGTGAGATCAGCTCAGCTACGACTGCAACAAACTGTAGCTCAATAAAATTGACTGAATAAAAGACATGTTTGCATTTGCATTACTTAGCTGTGACGGCCATCTTGAATTAGGCAGTTGCAGATGTAAATGTATCTGATTACATTCCTCTTACAGGTTTATTTGACATGTTGGTAACAAACACACACGGGCAAAAAGTTTTTTCTTTTTGTATATTTGTTGGTTTTGTTTGCTATTTTTAGTTCTAGTTATCTGCATGATTTTTTGTGTTATTATATATTAATTTTATTTTCTAGTTCTTGGGTTGTTTTTGAGTTGAGTTTGTCGTTACCTTGTCCTTGGATATTTTCTTTTGTTCACATTGTTACCACTTGTTTCTACCGGTTCTGTTCCTCAGTTCCTTTGTTCCTACATATCCATCCATGTCCATTTTTATTTACCAGTGGTCATCACTCGGTGCTGTGACCCCCAGACTGGAAGAGAGGCTCCAACAGATCCCGGGAACAACCTCAGAGATCTCTGTCCAGAAGAGCTCAGTCCCAGGAACAGCTGAGATACTGAGGAGAAAACCCTGAAGCTGCCAGGCCTCTGGTAGAGGACCTGAGCTCTCTATAGAGCTCTATAGATATTCACTCCCTTCAATGTTTTATGCTTTTATTGCTGTCATAAATCAATCATGTTTAAAAATAAATTGGCCTCCTTTATATATATAAAAAAAAATCTAAAAAGCAGAGAACAGTTAAAAAAATGTCGACTGGAGCTAAAAGTCAGATAACTAAAAGTCCGGCTGATGTTTGCCCCTACTTTACACACCATTGGGTGGAGATTAATTGTCAATTTTCTGAGGTTCACATGTAATTTATGGAGGAAAACATGAATAATTCACTTTTACAGTGCCTATAAAAATATGCACCTTTTGGTTGTTTTATGCTTTTATTTCTGTCATAAATCAATCATGATCAACATAAATTGGCCTTTCTGACAAAAAAAACGTCTTCATTGTTAAAGTGAAATCAAATTTCTACAGATTAATACTATTTAAATGAAAATGTGTAATCTAAAATAAGGGATTACATAAATATTGACCTCCTTTAAAGTGTCTGTCCTAATTCAACTCAGAGAAAAGAATATTAAAAGTAAAGTCAGGGGATGGATACAAAAGGTTAAGGCTCCAAACATCCCCAGGAGTTCTGTTAAATCCATCATCAAGAAATGGAAGGAATATGGGACATGTGTAAATCTACCAAGAGCAGGTTGTCCTCACAAACTGAGTGACTGAAGAAGGAGAACAGAGAGAGAGACCACCAAGACCCCTGTGAGCTCTCTGAAGGAGGTCCAAGCCTCAGCAGGAGAGATGGGAGAGACTGTACAGATAACTACTGTTGTCAGGTTCTTCACCAGTCTGAGATTTATGGGAGAGAGGCAAAGAGAAAGTTACAGTTGAAGAAAACTCAGATGAAATCATGACTGGAGTCTCTAAAAGCCCCGCTTTTTTGTGCTGAATTTGTAAGGTTACAGCTGTAACAGGTAACATGTTTTAGGACTCATGAACCTGGGGTTGACTGTATTTTTGCTATTTATTCAGTTATTGTGCTGAATCTTCTGCTACAAATGATATATGTTGTGCAGCTGTGGGTGAAGTAAAAGGAGACTTAATTGTTAATTGAATTGGTTTTAATCCTGCTTGTTGTTTTAGGCTAATAGTTGGACTAAAGCATTACAGGCTAACATGGCCGGCCCAGGGTTGTAAGGGGCCCTAAGCAGACTTCTGTTTATGTTGTCTATGCTTCACTGCTGGTGCATTGAACACATCTAGTTTAATACAGAGAGCTGACAAATTCCTTCAATCTGCTGAATGCCAGATTATCTGAAAAATAAATCAGATGAGTGGTGGCTGGTCGTGATATTGGGTAGGTGGACTAACAAGAACTTACAACAGAAGCACCTCACCAAGCTTTAAAAGCAACTTTGTCTCTTTTCCACCACAATGACATTAACAAAAGTGGTAAAAGCCTCACACACAGTCAGCAAATGTTCGTCTCTGGACTGTGTGTGAGCTAACTGTATGCATGTGCAACGTGAACTAGAATTATTGAAGCTGATTTGCAGCTTCCTGACAGTCAGCCTGAAACAGGTTAATAACCACAGCATCGACAAACAGAAAATACTAGAAAGCTCAACAAGAAATGACGTGTTTTGAGACATGCATACCTTAACTAAAGAGCTTGTAAAGTTTATCTTATTTTAATACAGTCAGGTGATTTCTGTCATAAATCATCTGAAGATCCGTGCTGTCTACATTGCTGGTGTTAAATGCACAAACTCCACCTGCTGCTGTGCACGGACAGCAAGAATGAGCTGGAATCAATCCACAGCATGGCAGGTCATTAGAGAGTTTTTCTACCAGCTGCTTTGTGGTTTCTTCAAGATGTTTTACTGAATGAGTGGAGCCCCGTCTGATGGTCTGAACTGAAATGACTATTTATCCTCTCTAAGGGTTTTAAATATCATGTGTGGACACGTTCTATTTTCTTCAACTGCATATTAAATTATGAGGATCTTTATTTAATTTAAGAGCTCATTTGAGAAAAATAATTCTTGTCCTCTGAGAGATGCCCTCCTGATGTAAGAAAGTAACCCAGGAACGTTTACTCAGAGTAAAGTATTTTTGAATTATTTACTTCCTACTTCAGTAGAGTTTTACATAAGTAACTTTACTTGTATTTGAGTTAAATTTCAACAGAGTAACTGTACTTTTACTTGAGTATGTTGTGTTAGTACTCTTTCCACCTCTGGAAGGGAGGGAGAATAATCTGCAACCCCACAGGGAGAGAATACTGTGAGGGGTTAAGTCTCTAAGGAATGAGTCCAAAGCAGAGACTTCAGACTGATCTGCACCTGAACAGCATCCAGCAGGACTGAAGCTCAACCTCCAGAGTCTGGCTGTCTACGTGACCCAAGTCAAGGCGTCCTGAACCTCTTTGGTTCTAATCAACAAGTCAAAGACATTAATATATTTGTCACCAAAAGGAAAAGGTGATGATATTTTATACAGTGTGACTGTATCTGTCTGTGAACAAAAGCCACAATAAAACTCTCTGAAAGTAGTTATTGAACATATACATGTACAGCTTTTGGAGCCACCTGAATTCAAGATGGCTACCACAGCCAACTGGCCTTAAAAAAACACAAAAATGGCTATATCTCAGTCAGTTTTACAGATACTAACCTGAATGTTGGTGTGGTAGTAGCTGAGAGTGACCCACTAACAGCTAGTTGATTATCCCATCACCAGTCTGCTGTCTCAGGAATCTCCTGTCAGATTTTAATCAAACTATTCACTGCATGCACCTCTACAACCAAACTACTTCACATTATTAGGCACATAAATTACTGAAACTCAGTCAGTTTTACAGATTGTGAGCTGAAGTGAATGTGGTGGTAGCTGAGAGGGTGTGAGGTTAACTGATACAACTCCTGATTTCTCATGATAAGATGATCTTAGTTTAAATCTCTGACATGAAATATGCATTCCTAGATGTTCAATTTTCATTCAGGGTTTAGTTTTCCTGAGGATTGTCTGAATTTCAGAACAGATAAAGGATGATGGACGCCCCTCCCCTGACTCCCCTGACTGACCGCTCTTCCCACTCTTTGATGAATAAATCTTCTACTGCAGAAATAAGACATGCTAAGTTAGGCATCAACCTACTTCATTTATTTTTAAAGAGCAGATGACGGCGATGATGAGCTCAGCTGCTCGACAGGGGAATTTTTTAGGATGATGCACTTCCTTACACATAGTTAAAGGGAACATTTTTCTTTGCTTTTACGATGATTATATTACAACTTTGCTATCCCCACTGTGAAGCACGGTGGTGACAGCAAAGGCTTGTAAAGATGGAGGGTAAAATTAATGCTGAAAATCCTGGAGGACAGTCGGATGCTGTCTGCTAAAGAAGTTGGGTTTGGGAGAAGGTTTATTTTCCAGCGACACACTGACCTGAAACATAAAGTGAAACTACACAGAAATGGTTTGAAGACAAGAAGGTGAATGTTCTGGTTCTGGAGTGGCCCAGTCAAAACCCATACTGAAATCCAACAGAGAACCTGTGGCTGGACTTGAAATGGGCTGTTCAAGCCAACAGTTTGAGCCGTTTTCTAAAGAAGAATGGAGTAAAATCCTGGATGTGTCCAGATGTGGAAGACTGACTCTGTGCTGCAGCCACTTATTTTATATGACACATTTTTATTTAATTGGTATTACTTAGTAAACGTTGATTTTACTTTGACATAGAAGTTTCTTGTTTTGTTTTGGTCAAAAATGCCCATTTATGATGACTGACTTATGACAGCAATAAAAGCATAAAGCATCCAAGGGGGTGAATACTTTTTATATGCACTGTACATGGCAGCCAACATCCTGCCAACATGGAGGCTCATTCTAACTTAAACAGCCAGCAGCCTTTGAAGGATCCGTGTCGTCGTCTTAGAGTGAGATCTGAGCCGCTTCGGTCAAACCATGAGTCTGACCTGATGTGTTTGAGTTCAGAGTGTTCAGCTACTACACCAGATTTTAGCTCGATATCTGTACATTTTACGGTGTTATAGTCATTTTTGCTGAGGCGGCCATCTTGTACTGGAATTACTCCAAAAAGTTCTTATGTATAGCTTATTTGTCTCTGTATCACCCTGTGATGGACTTGAGACCTGTCCAGGGGTCCCAGGGTTACCCCTACACACACACACACACAGGACTGCTGGATATAAGCAGCAGCTCCCAGCAGGTAAAGACAGTGAATGGAAGATGTAGATGTACATCCATTGATTACTTTCTGAAAGTGCCAGAATCTGTCTATTGGGTAATAAGATATTTTGCTAACAGACAGGTCCCACAACCACTCACCCACAAACAGAAGCAAAAACATTCTCGCCTCTTTTGGTGGCAGCTAGTTAACAGTACTGACCCTAACCCCCCGCCCCCCGTCCAGAAGCAGCAGCACCTACCATGGTTGTTCAGTCGTGGTGTCCCCGCTCAGTGAGTTGTCCCCTGTCAGTGAGGTGTCCCGCTCAGTGGACCATCAGGAACAGGACTCCTCTCCTCTCTGAAGCGGTGTCACAGAGCAGCAGCCTGCTCTACACATGGGGTGGAGAAACCCATGTCCCTGTCAGAAACACAGCTGCTGTCGTTAACACTCATTGGCTGGCAGACACCCCCAACCCACACACACACACACACACGTCTGCAGCCACACAACCACTATTTCCCCCTTTAGCTCATAACTCCTCCTTTTTAGTAAAGCAGAAGTTTATGGCTTCTCACTGCTCCAACCAAATTAGAACTCTGAACTATTGTCCTTCAGATTGAGTGAATTCCACCTGAAGGAGGACTGACTTCCAGGTTCTTTTAGAAGTCCAATAACAGCAGAGGAAGGTGGGGGTTTCTGCATTTCCTTTTAGTTGTCGGAGAGACAGCGTCTCAGAGAGCTGAGGTGGGGGTTGGGAGAAATAAAGGGACAGTCAGACACTAGCATGTTGAGGTTTTTGACCCGGGTCATCTCGTGTTGGAGCTTACGTTGGGTGCAGTCTCGTGTGGGAATGCATGAGCTGAATAAGTGAGAATGAACTCAGCAAAGTTTAACTCAATGTCTGTTCGACTGACGGAGTTCCAGCCGTTTTAGTGTTTTCCTACAGAGGCAGAAACATTATCGCCCTTCTGCCTTCACCAGTTTCCTGTTGCTGCTTCTTTCTTCCTTTTACCAGAGTTTAAGACTAGGTGTTTGATAATAGCTCTCCTACACAACGAAGTGTGTGTGTTGTGGTAGATCAGTGTCCTTCTGCACTTCCTGCACACGTTCGAGAACATCAACTGTGGTTAAGAGCTCGAAATGGGGACTTTTTATACATCAACTTCACAAGAAAACCTTCTTCCTTTTAACTTTTTATTAAAAAGTCAAATTACAAGAAAGAACAAAATGGAGAATTAAAACAATAAATTCACAGCTAATCCTGAAAGCGGTCAGTGAAAAACGTGAAACTAGTAATACAGTTCAGAGTTAGAAGGGGTCATCTTTTCAGTTCAACAAAACAGAAGTCCTGCAGTTTGATTCACTACATGTTTGTGATAAAAAAAAAATAAGGAAACAGCCCTCACAGTTTTTTTTTACTTGAAGTTTTGCAATGCACATCCGTTTCTGTTCTTTAGAACTGTGCCACAGACACCATGCTGGCCGCGATGAGTATGACGAGTCTGGACTCAGTCCGTGGTGGTGCGACGGTACCAGAAGCGGGCCCTGAAGTCGTCACTGCAGGTCATGAAGCCGGGGTTAGTGGGGGAGTGGACAATGGAGCGGACGATGTTGTTGTGACCCAGAGACAGCAGGTTCTTCCTCTCAGCCGTCCTGGAGTCCCAGCAGCAGAGGCTGATGGTGCGCTCGTCAGGCAACAGCACGTAGTCCTCCGTGTGGTTGAACACACCCTGAGTGCGATGCATCTGACGGCCGCTCAGACCCGCACCTGAAACCAAACACAACTGACTCATCATCATCATCTCCTTCTTAGGTCCTTTCTGGGACACCCTGGACACAGGGACACAGAGACAAACGACTCTCACTCACACCTGGGGACAAAGAACCTAACATGCATGTTTTCTGGTCTGTGGGTTGAAACCAGAGAACCAGGAGTCAACCCATGTGAGCACAGAGAGAACATCTAATCTAACCACTGTTCCACCGCACCAGAGACTGACTGGGATCATTTTGAACTTGTAGTGGAGACTGAACCTTACTGGTTTTGTGGAGTTAAGTTCAGAGCTGCATTCAGAGCTGCACAGGATACAACCGGCTGACAGCGGAGGATCAACTTTAAGGCAGGAGTAAATTTAATGACTCAAGTTTCACTGATAGCTGTCCAATTCTTCACATTCAGGCAGATGGTTGATCTAACAGTTAATGCTAAAGTTTTAAGTAAATATCTTGGATTAAAGCTGTTTTGGGATCAGTTTCAGCTACTACCACACACCTGTGACTGATGTATTCCTGTACCTGCCCCAAAGGTCTCCAAACCATTACAGTACAAATACTATGGTTGCACTCCTTTTCTTTACAGCTGTGAGGTGTTTGATGTTGTTTTTTGTTCTTCCTGCTAGGGCTGCAACAACGAATCAATAAAATCGTTAAAATTCGATAATTAAAAGCGTTGGCAACAAAATTTCATTATCGATATGTGTCGCGCAATTTATTCGTCACTAACGTTGTCGCGGAAACGGTGACGTCACCCGCAGCACGTTTGCTGAACAAACTCCGTCCCAAATAGGTGAGGCGGGAAGATGGCGGTAGCGTAAGACGTACTACGCCGAACTCTCAGTACAAGAGCTATTTCTTTGCAATTTTCTATGTATACAAGCGCTCACTGAAGAACTTTTCTACTTTGTAAGATTATCTTACTCTTAGGAAGATGCCTAAAATACCCCAAAAAAGAACCAATGACCACAACAAGCTGGATAAAACCTGCCTTGTTGCTTCTGAAAAAGACCACGACTATGTTGGCGCGGCTATTGTCGCTTTTCAACCCGAGGCCGACGAAGAGGATTTCCCGCCGCTCCCGGTTACCCCAAGTAAGCCTCCCGTTGCCAAGAAACCTTTTCCGAATGTTTCACGGACAACTAACAACTCAAACCCCGATGATGCTATCGCTATGCTTGCTAGCTTGATCAACACAAGAAGTGATGCCTTAGAAACAAAGCTAGGAAATATGCTAGAAGAAATTAAAGATATTAATAAGAAAATCAACTCAGTCGAGAAACGTGTGGAGCGCAATGAAAAAGATACAACGTCCTGCTTAATCCGTGTCGCTGAGATGGAGCGTTATGGCCGCCGTTGGAACCTCAGACTTCATGGAGTCGCTGAGACCGAGAAGGAAAACGTGTTGGAGGAGGTGGTGCGGGTCTGCCGGGAGACTCTTCCGAATGAGAAGGAAAGGCTTCAGCTCTTCATTGATGTCGCTCATCGAGTTGGAAGAAAGCTTCCCGGTAACTCTCGGCCTCGTTCCATCATCATTCGCTTCATTGCGAGGAGATATCGTGATTATATATGGAAGGGAGCTAAGGGAAATGACTTCCTGAAAAAAAGTGGTCTCCGTTTTACGGAAGACCTTTGCAAAGAAGATCGTGACTCTCGAAAGAAGCTGTGGCCGAGCATCCAGAAGGC
>NC_051433.1:30524145-30535584 GCF_001649575.2 Kryptolebias marmoratus | reverse complement strand
AATGTTGAATTGAATTTATATTGATTTATTTAAAAATAGGAAAGTAGTAAAAGTTTTACATCAACCTACTCCTTTACATACAGATAACTTTTTTATGTGGGCCAAAATGAATGACTGAATGAATGAATGAATGAATTCCAAAACGGCCAATTAATCGATTAATCGAGAAAATAATCGCCCGATTAATCGATTATTGAAATTATCGTTAGTTGCAGCCCTACTTCCTGCCTCCTCTGACGCCAACTTGAATCTTGTACTGCAGAGGTTTTTCTTTGTAATAATAAAATAACTGATAGTTGTGTGTAAAGAATGACGATGCCTTCCTCCTTACCTGTGTACTTTACCAGGGTCCGTCCCGTAGAGATCTCCCACAGCTTCACCACAGAGTCTTTTCCACTGGACAAAATGTACTTTGAGTTCTTGGAGAAAATGGCCGAGCAGACCTCTGCTCCGTCGTGGGCCTTGTCGAATGTGGACACGCAGCGGTTGGAGACACCATCCCACAGTTTGATGCTCCCGTCCTTGCTGCAGGTGACGTAGCTGTTGGCAGACGGGTTGTAGCTGACGCTGCTGATGGTGTCCGTGTGCTGATCCAGCGGGTTGCAGGACACAAAGCACTGGAAGGTGTTGGTGTCATAGAGACGGAGGGTGGGGTGCTGCGTCCCCACCAGCAAATAATCACCGGAGGGGTGGAAGGAGATGGAGCGCAGCATTTCTGCTTCCTGCAGGAGAACACAGGTAGACAGGACTGGAGTGAAAAAACAAAACTCAACCAAGATCTGCAAGTTCAAACCACAAATCCTGTCTGTTCATCCAGTCATTCTATGTGTGTGTCCCTGTGAAGGACACACACGGACAAACCTCACTGTCCCACTCGTACCTAGTGTTAGCTCTTAACCCAACATGCATGTTTTTATTACATTTTAAAACAACAAACCCATTATTAAAACTAAACCAATAATAGTGTGCAGAGCTCAGTCCTGCACCTTCAACACGGGACAGGAAGACACCCCGGGTTAGACAAAGTCTCTTTTATTTTTCCTTCTAAACCTTCAGGGAATGCCCAACAGAGCCACACATGTGAAATGTTATTTAAGATTTTTTTGTATAAAACGTATATTTTCAATGTAGTTTCTTATTTTTTTGCTAATTTTTCCTATTTTCTGTAAACTACTTTACATTTGAGCAAGATACTGATACAAATAATGTTTTTATTTAGCATGTGTGGAGGAGCTTCTTCACTGGTTAGGACTGAAGGCACAGCTGAGTCTGATTAATAATTGGATGAAGAGGTGGGACTTCAGAAAGGCCTGCGGCTCGTCCTGACATCGTTAGTTCTTTGTTTCCAAAGAACGATGTGGCCGACTTGTTGCACAGAAGAAGGTTACATTTGAAAAAAGAAGAGCAGTTTCAGCTGTGGAACTGGCAGAAAATAAAAGGTGGTGAAATGCATTTTAAAACTGTCATTTATCAACACTACTTATGGATGAGGGTTTTTTTTCCCACTGGTGGATGACCCCGACAGGCAAAAACACAAATTCTACTGCTGGAGCTGCCTGCTTTACTTCACTACGGACCAGTCAACGACCTGCTCTGTTGCTGGATTTATTAACCTGATGAAGTCAGCTCGTCTCTGTAAAACGTTTGGGGTCACTGGAGTGGACCATCAAGCTGGATGAGCAGCACCACAGCCAGGTTCTGGCTCATAACCAGGTCCTTCAGTTTGGTGTTTCTGGGAAAGGATCATCCTTTTTGGTTTGCTCTGTGTTTGATCGGAGCTCGTTGTCCATCAGTGATTTTGGAGAAGACGTGGTTCATCTCACAGACACATCACGCTTCTGATGAGGTCTGAGCCACATGTATTCTGCTAAAATAAGGAGTCTGATAGACAGGTTCGTTTGTTCAGCAGAGACTTTTTACCATCAGAGAAGAAAAAAAAGGTGAGTTTGACTCCATGTGTAAACGTTGGGCCACCCTCCGTGAGCTGCGTGCACCACAGACCAGCAGCTGCCGAGACCCTGAACATGCTGGTTCAAAGACCAGGAAAGGCTCCTGATCCTTTCCTCTGGACCTAAATAGGTTCCTAACACACAGAATCCAATCCTTTAATTGTCAGTACTGTTTGGTGCTGACCCTGAAGAGATCCCTGAATCCATATTATATGTGGAGCGGTCTTTCTCTGCCCTGAAACACAACAAGACATGCCAGAAGGAACTGGACGAAAGAGACCAGGGTCTGACAGGGACTGTATTATATGACAACAGAGTCATCTTTACAGCCTGAAACTGACAAAATAAAATAAATAAATGTAAGTATATGTATGGTAAATATGTGAGTGAGAGAAAGACAGCGTTGTCTCTTATCTGCCTTTAAAGAGCACCAGGGGACCACAGCGTTATTTTTTAATAAAGGCTTCAATAACTTTTGCCGATCTAGTCTGAAGAGCAGAAGTGGAAGAAGACGAGTGGTCAGTTAGAATCTCCTCCCATTATCAAATCTGGCAGCACTGAGAAAACCTGTCTGAGAAGAAAAAGAGTCTCTAGAGCCACTTTTCCATCATGAATGTGAAACCTGCAGAATCAGAAACTGGTTTAAAGAGATTATCCATGTATAAAAAGGACAACACCTCTGGATCTGCTGGAAAAAATTACATCTGTCCAACCGAGCTCCTCTTCAGTCTACATCCCTCACATGGGTGTCTTGTAAATAAATTATATGAGCATCAAGAAGGCATAGATCATGCAAAACTTTCCTGCACTGTCCTGCGTTTCCTGATTTGTTTGTTTAGGCCCTTGAATTTTAAACTAATATCCCCACTCACACCAGGTAGTGTTTTCAGCTGGGCCATAAATAAAGAAAAAATTAACAAAGAAGTGAATAAAATACCAGAAAAAGGGAATTATTTTCAGATATATCCTCACTTCAAACAAAAACTATGTATTAGTCAGGAAATATGGGGTAGGTATCATTTCAATTCCCCCTAAATTTAAAACAAATGATAAAACAGGAAAACTGACCTGTATGTATTTAAAGGCTCTCTTTGCAGAGGGCTTTGAATAATCAAACAGTTTTAAGGTGTAATCTCTGGAGCCGGAGGCGAGAATCTGTTCGGTGGGATGGAAGGCGAGGCAGGTGACTTCATCAACGTGGTCGTAGAGAGTCCGAATCACAGGGTGGTTCTCCATGTTCTGCTGCGCCGTTTCATTCATCATCACCTAACAGGAAAACCCACTGTTAACAGAACCGCTCAACAGCAATGAGTGCACCTGTCCTCCGCAGCCTGCCTCACCTCGATGGGCATGGCACTTTTAGCCAGCATGCGCTCAGTATCCAAAATCTTGATGGAAGCATCAGCGGAGCCAGTGGCAATAAGCTGCCCATCCCGACTGTACGTGGCCACGCGGCAGGGGCCCTTGTGAGACGTGACATAGCAGGTCTCGTATTCTGAGGCCTCGGGGGACATGGTCTGGACATCTGCGTCGAACTCCAGGTCGATGCCTACACCCGGGGCCACAGTATCGGAGCGCCCAATAGCGTACTGAACAGTGCTGTCGTCATTCTCCATCCCTGTGAGACGGATCAAACACACATCAGGTCCATGAAGAGAAGAACTTTATCCCCCTGTGACAGATTCTACAGCTGAGCTTCCTGAACACAGAGACCTGCTGCTAAAGTCCACCTTTAGCCATCAGATTGCATTTGGAGAGCACTAAATACTGGTGTGAGATTGCCTCAATGTGCATACAAAAACAGATTTGGTACTTTAATTTGCTAGACTGTTTACCTTTTACTTTGTGGTATATTGCAAATGCCAAATTACTGTTTAGATTAATTGAAAAATTAATAAATTGATCAAAGTAAAAATAGTGGTTAGTGGCAGTCCTGTCATCAGAGTGGTTTAGAGACCTGGGAATTTGCCTCAGATGTTTTCTGTCAAAGCAGAACTCTCTGCAGGTGTCAGAATACAGATTTAGGGCTCTGGAGACGTGTTGGAGACACACAACGACGACTTTGTGACTATATTGAGAGAAAAAAGCTGTTGCACAAATGGTTTGAACATGTTCAAAACACAGTGCTGTGCACCTGTTTGACTCGTGGGAGGAAGATGAGAAACCTGAAAAAGACAAGACACTCTTGAGACAATCAGGAGACTCCGTCGTGGATGATGTTGGCGAGCTCCTCACAGCCCAGTGAGATGCTCCAATGACAGGATAATCTCCTGATCAAATCCAGAAAGGCTGCAGCTGAAAATTCACGTATTTGTTGTAACTACTCTCCCAGAAGTCCCGGGCCTTTGGACTGAAGAGAATAAGTTTGACCTGTCTTTGACTCAGAGGAGAGGACATCTTACCCATCTTGGCCAGCTGCATCAGCTGCTCGGACGGGGACACCACGCTCTGGGGTTTCACCTCGTTTATCAGGCTGTTGGCGATGCTGGTGTATCCATCATAGAGCAGCTGGCTGATGATGAGTTTATACAGGTGCTGTCGGTCCTTCAGGGTCGGTTTGGGCCGAAACATGGTGCTAATGATGTTGGGTCACTGCGAGATAACCGAGCTGTAAGCAAACACACAACGTGAGTAACTCACAGCGCTTCTCTGAGCTTACCTTCAAATTACAGACATGTTAGTTAAATGTAGAGTAACCATGTTAATGCTACACTGCTGTAACTATGCTGAGAGCAGATGGAAAACTGAATGGCACTGCAGCCGTGTAGCTAGCAAAGTTAGCTGTGGCCGAACAAACCCGCCCATTAACTTTAAACTAACCGAGCCTGTGTCTGCTGCGCCGGTAACTCGCGGCACTAACTAACACATGACGTTCACACCGACATTCTGCTGGTTTTAGGAAGAAAACATGGAAAATACCCCACTCCGTGATTCAACGCTGCTGCTGCTGAACCCGCGTTACGTTGTACGTAATGACGTACGCCACGATTCTTCTTCTTGGGCGTATTGGCGGTTGACAAACCGACGCAGAGGGTAATTACCGCCACCTAGTGGTCTGGAGTGCGGAACCGGAAAAAAACAACTAGATTTAATCTGTCAGGCTTCTTTTAAAAGAAGGTATTTAAGGCCACAACTCTCGCATATTTTTCCTTGAAGGCTAAAAAAAATGAAAACGTTTGTGTAAAGAGGCCATTGCACTATTTTAATTCAGCACACCTGTTTGTGATAATTATATTTTGAGTTGTGATGAAGGCCGATGTGTGTACCTGCAGCTAAAAATAAGGAGAAAGCAGAAATGATGGCTACATCTTTTATTAAAGTTAATAATAATAATAATAATAATAATAATAATAATAATAATATCTTAGTTAAACATCAAAAGACACTTGTAGATTATATAATGCAGTTTGGGATGAAGGGGAACAACCACAGTCTAGGATGGAAGCCATAATAATTCTGATACAGAAACCAGGAAATGATACAGAAACTACGAGATGATACAAAACCAGGGAACAGACCCGTTTCTTTAACATCTAACATTTGCAAAATTATGGGAAAAAAAAACAATAAATGTAAGATTAACATACTATATAGAAAAGAAAGGATATGCGTCACATTATCAGAGTGGAAGAAACACAATGGATCCAGTCTTGTTCCTGGACCATAAACTCAGGAAAGCTCAGATTAACAAAGTGTTGTAGCTGTTCTTTGATACAGAAAAAAGAAAAACAAATGATATGATGTGGAGAGAGGGTATACTTCGACCATCAGATAGGCAGATACAGGTGAGAGTTGAGCAAAACTATTCTGATAAATATGTCAGAGAACAAGGAAGCATAGTGAGTCCTTTATTATTTTCATTATTGATAAATGATACTATAGAAAAAAAGATGGGATGTTCACTATTTGATGATTAGGGGGCTTTGTGGAAAAGAGGGAAAAAATGTAGCGTTTATTGTTAAAAAGTTACAGAAAGCAGTTTTGACTGTTTAAATGTGGTCAGTTAATGGGGATCCATATTTCCAGCAGATAAGACCCAAGTAGTATTTTTTACAAGGAGAAAGGCAAATATTGAGGTTAAACTAAGCTTATATGGCAAGAACTCGAAAGAGTGAAACAAGTTAACATTTCTTAGTATATTGTGTGAAGAATAAGATTTAAAAAGCTAGGGACTAATGTAAAAAGATATTAAAACAATATGAGGTGTTTAACAGGAAGAGACTGAGGAGCAGAAGTCAATGAGGATCAAATACAACAGATTAATCAGATCGACATTAGATTATGGAAGTTTTGTTGATAACTCAGATTCAGATACATCTTTAGAAAGTCTGATCAATATTAGTAAATGTCAGTTAAACAGCACCATTTATCAGTCATACGACCATGGATACTCCCAGATTCACTAGTAGGTTTGAAATTAGTGGAAAAGAAGAATAGAAATCAAAATGTTACTAATTCAGATAGACTTCCTGAATACATTAGCCAGCATTATAGATATAAGACGCATTAAAAGATACATTAGATCGGATCAATGCAGCGTTTATTGTTCCTGAGTTTGTTGTAAAAGTAGAGAAGAAGATCAGTGATATGTTCAGATAATTAACCTCTAAGATCAGTAATATGTTCATCATCACTCAGTTTAAAGAAGAGTTGTTCAGAAAGCAGACCAGATATCTTAATCGAAAGTCAACAAACGTGATCAAAAGTTATTATAATGAGATTAACTGCTACAGTTTTTATGATACCAGCTCAGACTGATAGAAGAGGAAATGAAACAACAGAAACAGTCGCAAATAAGGCTGCCAGAAACATCTTATGAGAAGATGAGACTGTAGAACATATTTTATTATACTGCCAGAAAAACAGAAATGGAAACAGCTGTTTAACCAACTGAAATATTACAAAAGAATCCAAACTGTGACGTTCTCAGGCTCAGAGGCTCCACCCTCTGTACCAGCTGGTGGCAGTAATGCACCAGTTCATTGTTTGCCAACCACAGAAGAAGAGCAAGAAGACAACAAATGTCATAATTTTGTACCTAAATAAAACTCAGACACAAAAAAGGAGTTTGGGACTCATATTAGATCTTGACTACAGTTTGCCAAACTGTTTAATTTGATTTATGAGACTGAATAAGTTTTCTTCAACTGTAACTTTCTCTTTGCCTCTCTCCCATAAATCTCAGACTGGTGAAGAACCTGACAACAGTAGTTATCTGTACAGTCTCTCCCATCTCTCCTGCTGAGGCTTGGACCTCCTTCAGAGAGCTCACAGGGGTCTTGGTGGTCTCTCTCTCTGTTCTCCTTCTTCAGTCTCTCAGTTTGAGGACGGCCTGCTCTTGGTAGATTTACACATGTCCCATATTCCTTCCATTTCTTGATGATGGATTTAACAGAACTCCTGGGGATGTTTAGAGCCTTAACCTTTTGTATCCATCCCCTGACTTTACTTTTAATATTCTTTTCTCTGACGTGAATTAGAAGATTTCAAAGGGGATGAATATTTATGAGACCACTTATTTTACATTTTATATCTATCTATCTATCTAGAGTCAAGGTCTCAGTGGTACCAGTGGTACCTGAGCTTGAAGTGAAGTGAAACCGCCCATGTGGAACAAAAAGAGCAAACAACAACATACATACATATACATATATATATATATATATATATATATATATATATATATATATATATATATATATATAGTTTTTTATTTATTTTAAAGAAGGCTAATTTACATTGACCATGACGGGTTTAGGAAAGTAATAAAAGTATAAAACATCCAAGGGGTGAAGGCTTTTTATAGGCATTGTATATATTATATATTTATAAAATGTTTAATTTACTTAGGGAACTTTATTTTTGCAGGGCTGGGTTAGGTAACACAACACAATCATTTTTTTTCTGCTGAATAAAATGTATTTTAAAAAAAACAGACTCACAAAATCAGACACTGAACTTCCTGTAAAGAAAGTTTAATGTATTTCATTTGTTCAATGCTTGTAAACATAAAGCAGTATGCATCAGTTCAGCCCAAATCCCTTTTGTTTCTTCTTCTTACCAATGCAATCTTCAACCGGTGTATAAAACTAAAATATGAAAACCAAACAAGTATTACCATAAATAATTATGCAGCTCTACAAGCACCATTCTTGTGCTTCTTCCATGACAAACAACACTTTTAGCATGCCAAACACAGCAGAGGCACTGAAGAAGAAGCAGATTCAGCTGTCAGGTCACCATTAATGGTGCTGAGGACGGTCATCATGAGCGAGATAAGAAGTTCTATGAAACCAGATCAGTACCATGACATGACAGATTGGTGACGTGTGCACACTTCCTGTTTGACAAAGCTGGAACCCTGTCAGGCTTTATTCTGACTGACTCAGCAGGTTTTTGGCAGCTTGTGTTCAGGACTCACAGCAGCAGGTGAAAACAATAAACTAAGCAGGTGGAGGTGTGAGAAGCACACACACATTATAGGTGTGTGTGTGTGAGTGGACAATGTTTCAGGGGCATAAATAATCTCAGTGGCTGAGTTAGAGGAAGATAACGTTTACATGGCTACGCACGACGAGAAGCTAAAGGACATAAAATGCAAACTTTCACATCCAAACCGAACCACTTTCTAATCATTGTAACTCTTGAAAAGTTAGGATGATGGTTGCATAAAAGAGCCAGGTTATAGAGTTCACACGTTGTTTCCAGATTGAGCTCAATGTTTAGCTACACTGAGAAAATCTCATTTTAAATTATTTTGTTTCTCTGTTGTACTGGTGGGGGCTTTAAATGTTTCCATGTTTATATATCATAATCAGAGGTTCCTGAAATATATGCGTTTTACTCTTTTCATTACCGTTTAGGTTAATAAATGCAGGACTGTGGCTCAGACAGCCATTGGTAGTATTTCTGCCCCCTGAGCAGGTTTACCATAGAAACTATCTACAGAAGTGAACATGATTGTGCTGCTTGTTTTTTCCTCCTCTAAAGCTCAATGATGAGCTTCCCTTCATCGTCGCTGCTGCTGGTGTCCTCGATGTAGTCTGGGCAGACAGGTACTGGCCTCACCACGCTGCTCGGACCCTCCGTGTAGTCCTTGCAGATGGGTCCTGGCCTCCCAGCGCTGATGGTGTCCTCAGCTGGTTGGTAGCCATAAAGTGAGCTGACCATGAAGATGGACTGGTATTTGTTGGTGATGTCACTGCTCTGGCCCGTGTGTTGGTGTGCTGATGTATCTGTGGGGTCCAGATGTGTAAAAGCCTCGGACAGAGAGCTCGTGTTCTGCTTGTTCTTTGACGTTCGGTTGGTTACTGGAAGCCCAGCAGCAGTTCTGCCTTCTGGAGACGTGTGGCTGAATTGCATGGACGAGAATGTTTTGAAATCAGGAGAGAAACTTGTGTATTGGGCACTTTCCGAAGTTAAAAAATTAGAATAAGTCACAGTTGTCCTGTAGTTGCTTGCAGTGGCCTCTTCGTACTGATTTGAGACACTGATGCTGGTTTGGTTTTCTTCTGGATGAGGAAATGATCGAAGGCTAGGCTCGATTCTTGACAGGAAGCTTTGTGTTTCTGATAAATGAAGCTGTGCGACTGAGTTAGATTTACAGAAGGCCTTCATGTGTTGGTTCTCCCAGCTCCTCTGTAGTGGACAGATCGGGTTGATTTCCTGAGGACCTGCTGCCGGTGGCTCTGACATTTCTGACTGGGTCTGGGAGAAACATGGGAAGCTTTGAAAAGATTCCACCTGGGTCTTTGTTTCTTCTCCTTGTTCTCCCTGTTAATAAAAGAAGAATATTACAACCATAACACCACAAGAAACAGTTCCTGTCACCTTTTTCATCTTTTCCCATGAACTTCCTGCACTGCTCAAATACCACAAAGGCTATGGCAGAGAGGATAGAAAACATTTCCCCTGGTAAAGTAACACATGTGTTATGCTTCTTCTTCTTTCAGCACAACCTGGTTATCCCTGCAGCTGAAGGCAAAGTGATAATAGTTCTGGTTAGGTGTGTGTGCGTGTGTTTGTTTGTGTGTACCTCCTCCTGAGAGGAGGCAATCTTTGGCCGTACATCTATGACTGATTAACTCTTGGAGTCAATCAAATTCAAAATGGCCGCTACAACTAAAGGTGGTATCATATTAGGCTGCAATTGCTGGAGACTCAAAATTGCAAGAAAATGTGTGGTTTTTTGCAGTCTCTGTGAATTCGGACAGTTTGCAGCCAAGTGACCAGTGAGCGGTGCGGCCAGTTTTGAAAATCCTGGCCTGTTTTTTGTGCCCATCTTGCAAAATTGTATTCCAGGCGAGGCGTGCACGTTATTTGTCGTCCATCTCTGCCCACATTTATGATTTAATCTCCTGAAGTACGCTGTAAAACTGGAGATGGGCACAGTTGGAGCAGGTTTTAGTCATCATTATTTACCATCAGCCTGGTTTTTAGACCTGGACATTCAGGGCCGTAGCTTCAGAGGTTTTCAGTCAAAGGAGAGCTTCACAAATTTTTACAATATGTTCGAAACTCCAACATTAAGACTGCAAGTGTCATGAATTCATGCAAGAACCACCATGAGCGTGGCACTCCTTCATGAAAACGGTTTACCAGCTGGTCTCCAGCGGTCACAGCCCGGTGAGATACCAGCTTATTCCACCTTAGCCAACACAAACATGCCTATACCTCAGGAACGTTTACAGATATCCAGCTAAGAATTGGTGTGCTAGTGGCTAAATGTCCTTCACAAAACAAACTCCAAGCTCTAACTGATCATTTGAGATTGTACAAGATGTTGTGAAACCATGAGATCGCTCATAACGTTATTTTTAAGGTTTGACCAAAATGGCTTCACCTTTGTCATTTCTCATTATAAGAAGATCTTAGTCCAGACGTTTGGCATGAAAAGTGGTGGGTGTTATGCATTCCATCAAGGAAAATCTGAAGAAATTAATAGTTTTATTTCACCAAAAATCACAGACAAAATTTGTGAATAAAATCAAAACCTTTAAACAAAAACTAAAAGGATCATTAAAACAGATTTCACACTCAGTTGTTTGCTTTTTTTTTTTCAAACTGACAAATTCTTAAACTTTTAGAGGTCTTAAAGGAATGCATGTCTCCCGCCGCCTCTCAAGTCAGGGTTTTAGACTAAGATTATTGTGATGAGAAATGTTGGTCAGACCTTTAGCTATAATCCCATAATAATCATGCTGCATGACAGCTAAAATTATTATGGGCTCTAATAAAAAGAAACAAATTAAACACTCATCAGTCTGCCTGACCTGCACATTTAGTGATAACTGTGTTGTATGTCAGCAGCCTGATGCTCCACACACAGTAACACAGTAACGCAGTAACGCAGTAACAGTAACGCAGTAACCCAGTAACCCAGTAACGCAGTAACCCAATAACGCAGTAACGCAGTAACCCAGTAACCCAGTAACGCAGTAACCCAATAACGCAGTAACGCAGTAACCCAGTAACGCAGTAACCCAATAAC
>NC_051433.1:30498226-30522614 GCF_001649575.2 Kryptolebias marmoratus | reverse complement strand
AGTAACAGTAACGCAGTAACCCAGTAACGCAGTAACGCAGTAACCCAGTAACGCAGTAACCCAGTAACCCAGTAACCCAGTAACCCAGTAACCCAGTAACGCAGTAACCCAGTAACCCAGTAACGCAGTAACTCAGTAACACAGTAACACACTCACTGTTCAGCTGAGAACTAAACATCAGTGTCAGGGTTTAATATTAGCTAATGTAGTGGTCTTTCACACCGGGATGATATCTTTCAGAAAGAGCTGTTTTTGAAGCCTTAAAAACAATAAAAACAGGCACTTTTTTCATTTAGATTATATGTGATTGATCTATGTTTGATAGTGATGTTTCTATGATGTTTGCTGTATTTGATTCTGTACCTGATTGCTGTTTCTGTTGTAAAGCACTTTGAATCGCCTTGTTGCTGAAAAAGTGCTATATAAATAAATTTCACTTCACTTTAGCCCAGCCTGCACTAAGACTTTTGCCTCTTTCTCTGTAGCCCATGCTTTATGCCTGATGTTACGCCTGATAAGGTCACTAACTACTGATAACTATTAGACAGAAGAACACTCCAAAGTTGACTAGACCCTCCCTTTAAATGCTGTATTGCATAATAAAGTTTTTTTGCTGCCCATGTCTCTTTAATGATCAAGACCCACATAGTTTTGGACACTGATGCACAACCATACTTTATTAATAACACTTGCCTCTCACCAGGCTGTGCACTGCTTTCAGTGCCTGAAAAGAAGTCTGGTTTCAGTGGGTTTATTTCCATCTCACCTGTGGCGTGGTCATGTTTGGTACAGCCACACCTCTACAGTCAGACTCTGGCACTTTGTCTGCCTTTATTCCTTGGTTCTTGTCCTCCCCTGTCACTGCAGAGCCACTTTGCTCCTCCAGGTGTCTGTGGTTCACCTCTGCTGTCACTTGTCTCCAGTTTGAGCTTTCAGGCGCTGCAGGAGCGGCTGCCTTTCTCTCCGTCTTCTGCTCCTTCTGGGCAGCAGAGGCTCCCTCCATCAGACCTGAGGAGACAACAACATACAGGAGCTGTTGTTCTCATTCCATAGTTTCACAGACTGTTAAATAATCAGGTTCAACAACAGAATGAATCAATTATTTTATTTGGAGGCTAAGTTGGACAACATGTGAAACTATTTGGCTTGAATTATTTCATGTTTCTCTAAAACTTTGAATTTTGAACTTAAAATGATTAAAACTCTAAAGAATATCCACTCAAATTGCTCAAGTTAAATCATATTTATTTGCTGCAATCAAAAAAAAAAGATTACATTTAGCAGGAAAATGGCCTAAAGTAGAAGCAGAAGGGCATTCACAGTAAGGATTCAACCAAACTAATCCTGTCTGGGTGTTCATTGGAGCAACTAATATTGATGTAAATTATTGTAGGTAGAAACTCTAACAGAACCACCTTTGAATGAAATAATATTTTCCATTTGGAATAGACAGTTTTAAGAAACATTGTGAAAATACCCTCAGGTATAATATTTAGTGGCAGAAATATCTACATTTATGATAAAGAAAAGCTAACGAGCTTTCAAACATGAAAATGTATTTTGTCTGGAAAAGTTTAAGTTTCTCTAACAATAACTTTACCAAGTAATATCAGTTGTAATAATAAAATGTAATATAATAACATTTCTGTAGATTGTGTCTGTCTGCAGGTACACTTCCTGATAAAACATCTGAATCATTTTGTCAAACTCCCTCAGCATTTGAGACGCACCGATAGATTCAAGTTGCACTCCACCTGGAAGCTCTGATCGTTTACTGACATCTGGTGTTCAGATGAGCTGCCTGCTTTAAATGTGCTGAGACTAAAACTGATCGGCTGGTTCCTCAAAATAAATTCATGTTCATTTGATGTTTCTTTGTTTATATAATAACAACTTTATTGCAGGTCAGGGTTTACAACCTGTATGTTTTAACAAAGCTAAGGCAAGCTGCTCGTGTATTACTGTAACATGTCATCAAAATAAAATAAAAGTGGACATAAATAACGACTTCTGCCTTTGTTAGAGGACATAAGTCATAAATAAATGTCAACAATTTAGTCCAATTTCTTTTGTTGACTCGTAGTTTTGAAGATGGAAGGATAAGCTTTATTACTTCTTTTATTATTTCTAGTTCCTCTCTTCATAAGAGTTTGAGGTTTCCATTGTTTCCATTGTCCTAACGTAAAAATACCAACAGATGTCAACAACTGATTGTTAATCTTTAATTTTATAAAGTAACAAATTATGTTTTTTTAATGTCTAATTTATTCAACGTTTTAATGAGTTGTGTTTTTTTTATTTTACACTTCAAGTGTGTTTTATGTGTCTGAGGGAGAAGGAGCAGAAATGGCTCCTCTGACTGTAAAGGTAGCAGATCCCTGGTGTCGAGTTAGAAACAAAACACAGGAAATTATTTACCTTCAACATCAGTGCGCTCGGGTTCACACACATATTTCTGCTCTGTAATATCCCTAATAGCTCCCTGAACAATATGACCTGAAAGAGTGATACATACCTGCAGTGTGGACCTGACTGCTTGGACGAACAGCTGGGACATCTTGGACATACGAAGACTGCGAGGTAAAGTGTCCCAAACAGGTTTCAGGATGCTCTTGTAGTGGAGGTGGACTTGTTTCCAGCGGAGGGGGGTAACTACCTGAAGGTCCCACTCTGTTGGTTTGTTTGATAGCAGGTTTTGATGAAGTCTGGTGAATATTTAATGGAGGGCTGCTGTAGATGGGTGTTTGTGGATCCAGCTGAGAATCTGACCCGTCTCTGCTGACCTGTTGGACCCAGCCTTCACTTTCTAACCTCTTACTTCTGTGTGTTGGACCTTCATCGCTGGTTTGCACAGAGCCTACGGTACATGAAGCTCCAGGAGTTGGAGGTTTGTCCTGCAGCTCACTGCCTATGCTCTTCTGATTTCCTGTGCCAGCAGAAAGAGAGCTCATGCTGAGTTTGTGTTGGCCAGAAACTGTTTGTGAGGCCGGCTCACCTTGGATGACCATGCTGTCAGCACAACAGTTCAGAGAAAGCGCTTGTTCATCCTCCAAAGTTTGGGTCCCTCCAGACTTTAGGCTTCTGAGTGAAGCAGCAGGGGACATCAAACTGCCTGCAGAGCTCTGGGTCTGTGTGACCACGCTTACATGACTGCTCTTGTGTGGACCTCGAGGAGAAACAGATTCAGCTGACAACGTGGAGGTTTCGCTGTGTTCTTCAGACATCAGACAGGTTATTTTCTCTGTGCTGAGCATGTGTAGAGACTGTCTTCCATCAGTTTCCTTTTGGGTTTCTGGCTGATCGTAGTTTCTTTCCTTATAGCTAATTTCCGCTGCGCTGAAGTTGTGGGATTTGCTCTGGGAACCTTCTGGGATTGTTGCCTTAGTGTCAGACATCTGTGATCGGCTTGGACCTGATGCATGCTCAATCTGGGGCGCAATGAGGGCCAGCTGCTCATCAGAGATAATCTGGAGGCAGATCTGGAAGTCTGCCGTGTGGACATGAAACACATTCTGAGCTGACTGGTCCAATGACTCAATAGAACAAGGTACAGCTGGGTTATCAGGGCCAACGTGGGCTTTGCTGTTTGGATTTACAGAGTCTGGTGCTGCTGAGGGTTGTTCCTGTAAGAGTGAAGGGCTAAGGTGAGGTTGATGATGCGAAACAGCTGCAATGGTGGCAACAGATGTGGGATATTCCGCTGTGGTTAGAGATGGAGTCACAGCTGCAGGTGTGAAATGCTGAGCTAACTGTGGAGGCACAGACTGCGTGACGGTGCACCCTCCACCTGAAGAGGCTGTGGTTGTTGCAAACTGACTGTGCACAACTGACAGACTAGATGTCAGACTCTGATTGTGCTGTGACATTTCAGCATCCCAAACAGTTGTAACAGCACCAGGCAAGACAAACGGGTTCTCTAAAGAGCCTGACAGTTTCCCAGTGCTACCTTTGGAAGTTTGTATCAGCGGTGAGGTGGAAGGGCTTTCCCGGGTTGTTTCACAGGTGGTCACTGAGGTTTGGTCAGCGGGAGCAGGTAAGAGACTGGAACTGTGAAGGCATTCATCAGTTCCTTTGGATTTCCCCACATGTGATGCTGATTCCAGTGCTTCACCGCGAGTGTTGGGTAACTTGAGCTGGTACTTGGGCAGGAAGGTGTTCTTGGCAGCGACTGGTGGTAGAAAGAGAGATCCTTGGAGCTCAGTGTGTTTTGGATTTTTGTGCAGATTTGTATCTTGCTGTGGCCCACTGCAGGTGACTGAGGTGAGGGCATGAGTCAGTGTGTTTGGATGGGTCTCCATCTCCTCAGTTCTCAGTTTTTTCCTGTCCGAGGGAACATGAGCCTCACACAGCTGAGGTGAGGAGTCAGAATATTTTGGACCATTCAGAAGTTGCCCAGCCTCTGTTTTGTGGCTAAGCAGTGATCCAGTGGCAGGTAACGGTAGGACTGACAGTGACAGATTTCTCCTGGGTGGAGCCTTGGTGGAACTGTTGGTTGAAATAAGAGGACATCTTTGTAAAGTAAACCCCCCTGAAGAGACCACACAGAGACCAGGATAAGGATGGGCTGCTGTTGCGCCGCTGTTTGTAAAGTCTGTTGCTGAGTTCGATGTTGTGACTGCCTCCTTCTGAACCACTGGAGCCCGAACAACCTCCTGCTGTGAATTTGTTGAGCAATTTTTACCTTTAAAAGTACTGTTACTGGCACTTTTCTGGGGATCATAGAGTTTTTTAAAGGTTCCACCCCCGTACATGTACCACTTATTGAAAGCAAACCTCTGCGCTTTCTTCTTCCGGAACTTTCTGGTATTTGGCTCTCCACAAATGTCACCTCCATCTCCATCACAGCTGAGACTGCCGGTGCACACCTCCTCCACAGATAAATTTGTGAACGGGCCGTCTGTTGCGTGGTTGCAGTCTACGGCTGTCTGCCGGACCAGTGGGCGGTGGGCAGATGAGTTCTGGTTTACAGGCTTCCTTGATAAATCTGTTGAGTTGATCTGGCCAGAGCTTCCCCTCCGGACATCTGTTACATAATCACTCCGGTGGGGGGAGGCACAGCTACTTCTCTCGGGCTGCATGAGGGTAAGGTTGAAGGGAAGGGAATGGCTGCGGGTTAAGGGGGCGTGCTCCACGGTGGAGGGAACAGAGCTGTACAGTGCAGATTTGCTGTATTTTTTTAAACCAATATTCTGTGTTGGATTGATCTTCATGTCGAAGTGGAAGGAGTTCTTGTAGGTGTATGGCATGGGAAGGTCAATGCTGCCCTGCTTTGACAGAACAGTCTTCCTCGGCCGTACGTTCTCCAGCTGTTTGTCCTCCACAACAGCTGTATTTTCTGAAATCAGCTTGGATATGCGCTCCACCAGCAGCTCTTGCTCCTGTTTTCTTGCTGTAGTTTGTGGCTCCTGTTCACAGCAGGCTCTTTCAGAAGATGTGCTTGTGCTTTCTTCAACATGTTCCTTGCTAGATTCAGTGAGGGAATCCATACTGTGGTCGAGTAAAGCACTGCCTGGACTCTCGCTGAACCCAGAGTCTGTACTTTCATGACTCTGTGATTTCCCTTTGGATACAGAGCTCCCCCACTGTTTGGAGAACAGGGTGGCTTCCTGCCTCTGCAGGGGAAGATGTCGACTAACACTTAAAGGTTCTGTATTATCCGTATGTTGTTTATGTTCTTCTTTTGGCCCATCTCTCCTGTTGGTTTCTGGATTGTGATGTGTGAGACTGGGCTCGTTCTGCTCACTCACAGAACCTTGCAACTGTTCGCAGTTGGGTGCAGTAGTGCTCTCAGCGGCTGGAGGTGCAGCATTCCTCTCCACGCTGCCTGACTCTTCTCTGTGCTCATCAAGAGATAAACTGGAGGTGCAGGTCTCTCTAGAGCTGGACATACTGTCCTGGCTGCCCATGCTGCTCTGCTCAGACTCAGAGGAAAGACGGGCATGTGCCTGAGTCCGTCTGTGTTTGTACAGGTTGCTCTGGGTCTTGAAGGACACGCCACACGTGCTGCAGGGGTAAGGCCGCTCCCCAGTGTGGCAGCGGAGATGCTTCTCCAGCACACTGGGCTTCAAACAATCCCGTCCACAGTGGGGACACATGTGCTTGCCTGAGGATTTGGGTTTTGCTGGAGGAGCCGTCAGATTGAGCCCCGGCAGAGGCTGCAGCCCGCCGGCGAGACGCAGCGTCAGAAAGGGAAGCGTCTCCTTGGAATAGAGTGGCGGCACGGCCAGCTGGAGAGGCTCCTCGGCAGCAGCAGGAGGCACGGCGTGGATATAAACAGCTGTTAGAGGGACCTGGATGTTCATCCTTCTCTCCGCCTGCGCTGTGACGGAGCTTACGTGCACTGGAACACTTGCCAGTCCTGGCTTTCCAGTTTCCATGGTAACGCTACTGCTGTCGTGATGTACTAGTGCTGGGTTTATAATTACCTGAAAGATAAGAACAGTTTGTATTAGATTTCTTTGCCTCAGAAAAGAGGAACCAAATGAGGCTGTTTTAAGTCATAAAAAGCACAACACTGCATCATACTAAAGCAATGAAGACAGATAGAACAAAATCCAAACATGAATGTTCTACAGGAATTTCTGCAGGTCTGAAGCACACAAATAAAAACACGTACATGTTTTAGTGATGTCATTGTTGTGAAGCATAAAAATTCCCATGATGCTTGGCCAGCACATGCAGGGAAACTGGAGATATCCGAATCTCAAGTGCAGGGGAGACAAGAATGCAACTCTTTGTTCTGTGCAGCCAGTGGAGATGTGAGAAATGCAAACCGAGTCGACAGAAGCAGGGGGTTGATGTAAAACAATGACTCACACAGGGGCTGGGGTAGGGGGGTCAAATCAGATGCAAGAGCATCAGAAGCTTTCATCCTTCCAAATAAAAAAAGTGTCTGCTGACATTCGCTGCAAGTCGGCAGTAATTCCACAGCAAACCCCTGACAGTAGCACGTAGTGGCTTCGCCTGCAGACACAATGTTAAATCTGCAGGGCACAGCCAGCCGTCTACATGAAAAGATAAAGCTGCATATTAGTTGAAGCTTTTTGCTGTGTGGGGTGCTTAAAACCACAGAGGTGCAGCTGGTACGGTTGGTTGTGCAGCATGAGCACGCCCACGCTGCAGACTGGTGTTCTGAGGGAAGTTTGCCTCTCATCATGTTGGGCTGAGCTGTCAGCAAACAAAATGAGCGCTGCGTGCATTCATTTGACTCTGTCCATAGCTGTGGTTCAACTTCCTTATAGCCACGTGAATACATGCTGTTTTGGTTTTTTCCTACAAGCACTTTTAGTTTTGTAAAGATATGTACGTTGGTTGGAAGAAGTTTGAAGAAAAGTCACACTGTAAGAAAAGCAGGGGGTGCTTTCAGTAGGAACAAACATCGGTAACTATGACTGGCATCAAAATGCAAACAAAAACAAAGACACTCCAACAACCTTTTGGCTGCTTGTGACTGTGAGAAATACGTCAAAATACTGATTTAAAAGAATGAATGAGTGAAAAAACTAAAATGAGACAAAATGTGGTCATGCTCCCATAACAGAGAACAACAACAACAACAACAACAAACAGAACATGGTGCATTTAAGTACAGGTTAAAAACTCAGCTGAAAAAGTGCAGCAAACAGGAGTAACTCACCTTGTTGTCACTGTGTTCAGGTATCCAGCCTGGATCCTCCTGCACTGAACAGCCCCATCTTTACTGGATCTGCTGAGGGCTTTCTCCAATCTGATCTGCTCTCACAGTTCTCTGACAGGAACTGTTTTTTCTTTTTTTTTGTAATGAGGAAGCGGAAGAAATGCAAATGAGTCAGAGAAAGAGAAGATGCACGCTGAAAGTGGCGAGGCAGGGAGGGTGGGTGTCAAACAGAGACGTCCAGAGGACAAGTTGAAAAGCCAGAGACCTCAGAGTGCAGCCTGAGACACGTGAAAGGATTTCTGAAAGGTTTGTGCTGTTCTGTTCAGCAGCTGAAAGTCTGATTTTACCAGGCAGAACCTGACTCCTGGCTCTCTCTCCCACCCACCTACTTCCTCCCACACACAGGATCTCATTCACCCACAGACACAAGGCTGCAGCCAAGCTCATGTGCATCTGACTCGCATCCTTTTGAGAAACATAACAAATCATCAAACACTGTGTATGTTCATACGGGGCTCATTGCACACACTTTAAAGCATTTTCACAGCCAAAGATGGCTCTCACAACCAACTGACCTCAAGAAACACAAACATTACTGCAGCTCAGTCAGTTTTCCAGATATTCAGCTGAAACTTGGTGTGGTAGCTGAGGGTCATTCACAGCACATAGTCTGATGCTACACATTGTGTCTTCTTTTTGCTTACAACTTTGGCATTAAATGTAGGCGTCAACCCTGTCTGTCCGTTAGCAAAATATCTCAAGATCCACAGCACAGATTTGAATGAAACTTTAAGAAAGTAATCACTGGATGCACGTCTACAACTGATTAACTTCTGGAGTCAACCTAATTCAAGATGGCTGACACAGCCAACACAAAACTGGCTGTAACTCAGTTTCCCACTACTGAGCTAATATTTGAGAGTCAATCACAACACATTATAACCTAAAACATATTGTCAGATCTCACATAAGGTTACGTTTTGACCAAAATGGTTCTACCTCCTGTCCTTCTCAGAGTAAAGTGACTTTACGGGAGTTTAAGAGGTTTTTGCATGAAAGGCAGTGGGTGATATGCATCCCTTCAAGAAATGCTAGGTGTTTAATAAACCCCATTTTAAAATTAAAATATTAAGTTTATGCATACATGTTTTTGGTTTCTCTGGTTTGTTGAGCCAAAGTGCTTGATTGGCTGCAAACAAAGATCAGCTGGAAGATGTGTTAGCTGTGTTTCTCTCTAATACTCTAATTAAATTGGCTCTGATTTTATACATTCCTCATGAAGTCCCAGTTACAGCAACGAAAATCTCATTTGTTTCCTGTAGTCCATTAAAATGTCCCTTTTTAATTTACAAAAACATCAAATGACCGCAGTCCGTCTCAGACAACACTGAAGTCAGCTTTCAATTGCAGCTTCTGATTTGCCAGTTTGCTAAAGTGCTATTCCAACCATTTTTTAATCAGCTTAAATTTTTAAAAACCTACAACACTTAGATGGTTCAAACCCAGACTAAATAATTCTATCATACAAACAGAATCAAGTTTGTGAAATTTATTACATTTGTAAGAGTCCATAAAATGGCCATTTCAGTGGATTCTTGGCACCTTTGAACCTGGTCCAGTTCAGAAACTACAATATGTACTCGGACTCTTTAAACCTGCACAAAGTTATTCTACATCAATATAACACAGTTTGTCATTTGTAAAACCTTTTTTTTTGGTTGGTTTGTCCGTCTGTCCGTCTGTTAGCAGGATTTCTTGCACCCGTGTGAAGTAGGACTGTGAAAGCTGCACAGCTGGACACCTCACGGATCAAGGATGATGCCTATTGATTTCAAGGTACCAGGGTCAAAAGTCAAGGTCACAGGTGACTCCACTGTTTAGGTTTGTTTTTACATTTCACCTATTCTAAAATCTCATGATATAAAAGCAGAGATGGAGGCTGCAAATGAAGTGTCACTGTAGTGCAGGGGTCTCCAATCCTGGTCCTCAGGACCACTATCCTGCATGTTTTCCTTGTTTCTCTGCTCCAACACACCTGATTCAGTGGTTAAATCACCTCTTCATGCTCTGGAGAAGCCTGTTAATCACCCATTGATTCACATCAGGTGTGTTGGAGCAGAGAAACAAGTAAAACATGCAGGATGGTGGTCCTGAGGACCAGGGTTGGAGACCACTGCTGTAGTGACTGGACTGGGATGTGACTGTTATGATGATGTATTTATCCAATTATAAGATAAATTTAGATTCCACCAACCCCAAAGCTCTATGAAATCCAGCCATTTAAGCTGCCTTTGAATAAGCAAGACTGTTATTTTTACCTTCGTTAAGAAGGTTATGTTATATACATTTATCTATATATACATTCATGATTTAACACGGGGTGCAATTACTTTCTCATTTAATAAATGAATATTTGGTCATTAGCAGTAAAGTTTCCTGTCCACAGAGTAGCAGATTTATTTTGAAGAATCCCTCCAAGTCTTAAAAACATCAGGAGAAACAGAAACGAGAGCAGAAGTCAGTAACACAATGTTACTGAGGCCCAGCTGGAAACTGCCGTGAAAAGAGCACAGCTGAAGTCAAAAGTCTTTTTAGCAGAGCACAGCCTCACAGTGAGGGCCTCCGACTGTCTGCTTGGTGCAATAAAAAGCATTTTCAGGGACTTGAACGCTGCACAGAGCTTCAGATGAGCTCATGTTACCGGTGACTATACTTTAAGATTTCTCAGCCATTTTGAGAAGAAAAACAATTCTGCATTTCGTTTTTTGAGAAATGTTAGAACACATTGGGATGGGACAGGGCGGAGCTAAGACGGTGTACAGGTGAAGCTCCAGGTTGTCAGATGGGCATTCTGAGGTTGGATCATGTTTTCAAGCATGCTTCCAGCGTAGTTACTTTCATTTATTTGTTCATTTCTCATTAGATGCGATGGAGGATGGAAGAAAAGACTGTTCAAGCTTTTGAATGTAGTAAATTGCATATTCTAGGCTTGTGCAGAGCTTTTTTTTTAATTTTGCTGTCCAGTGTAATCAATAAATCCAGTTTGGTTTTTACTGATGTGAAAACACTGAGCTGAGTGAAGGGTTTCTTTGGGCTTCTGCTGCGGTTAGTGGTATCTAAACCTTTTCCAAAGGACTAACAGGGACAGTAGCCAAGGGCCCAAATATTGTTTTAATGAAGGGATTTTTGCAAATACACTTTTACTCATTTTAAAAGAAGGGCAACCTTCTGCAGCTCTAAGGTGAGGTTTGATTTGTTGGGACCAAATGTCTATTAACTCCCATTTATATATCTGTCAACATTTACTACTTTGAGCAAAGTGGTTAGTGATTCTGTGTAGTAATAGCTATAATCAGAAAGCATGACAGCGAAGTGCAGACAAGAAAACTGTGAGAAAGTGATGCTTAAAAAAACAACTTGAGATGATGTTTTTTTAAACCAGTCAGTGATGATGTTGTTCTCAGTGACTGTAAACGAGTTCAGCCCACTGCTAACAGGAAGGTCTGCCACAGCCCAGAACCAACGATGTCCACTTTTTATTTTTGTTTTATTGAATAATAATGAACAAAAATAATCTCATGCATAACAACAATGACAAACAAAACAAAATATCCTTTTTAAAACAGTTTTTTTCTTTCTTTTTTGCTTAACTGACTGTTGAATACAACATTGGTTTTATCCCTTGAGTTCAGGAACCATTTTGTAAGTCAGACCTTAGAAACTAAACAAGCACAAAAATAACCTGTCTCTGAAAATGACCAGGCACAAGTGGATGTTTACTGAGAAAAAAAGACCATTCAAAAACACAAGAGTAGATAAATGGAAGCAAAATACGATATATTTTTAATAACATTGGCTTAGTTTGTCATTCAATCCTTAAACATGCACTTCTTTAAGCTAATGAATATTAATTTTAACTAATCTTCTATGTAGAGCTGATGTTTAGCTTGTTCTCCTAAAAGCAGCTGAAAACGTCTGACTGCTCATGTGAACAGACTCCTGAAGGAACACCAGGATCACTTCCAGGTAGTCACTCACAACACATTTAACACCAGGCGTAAATAAAACGACATACACTGAGCTGTTCAAAGTATCTCACTGAGCTGCAACTGTCCGAGACCAGCCAGAGAACTGCACTCATGAGGGAGTTCAAAAATATCTTAAAACGATCCCAGGCTTTTCACTTTTCTGAAGAGTCACAGAGGCTTGAATTTTGAACAGGTTTAAACAGTTTGTGCTACAAATTTATTCTGAAAATAGTCAGAGTTTCAGTGGGGGTCTTGAACCCTTCTCAATTTAGTTTTTATAATTCTAGAGCTGTATTTTGGCACCTGCTTGACAGAAAAGCTCCAGGGCTACAGCCCTTAAAGTCCAAGTGTAAAAACACACTCAGGATAAATACAATTATTTACACACTGGTTCAGATCGAGCAGTCTTTACTTGTAAGGCGTACTCCAGCAGATTAAATCAAAGATGTGGGGGCAGATGCCACGGTGACTACAACACAAGCTGAGGCAGGTACAGGGTGGACAGATGGGGCAACAAAATAATCTACATGGCCTTGAATGCAGTCTTACAAGCTGCGATTTTCAAAACAAGGCCACAGGACTTGTTGGTCACAAACACTCAGAATTAATTAATTTGCCTTTTTTCTTGCAGATTTGAGTCACAAACTCTTCCCAGTGAGACACTGGCTTTATGTGTGATTAGTTCTAACAGAAATTAATTTTCCTGATTGCCAACAGACACAGTTAACAGCATCCACAGAAAAACTTTAGCAAAACATCCGCAGTACATTAACAAACTGTTGAAATCCTGTTTACACCATCATTAGGCCCTCTTCACACTGGATGGTGACCCTACTATGCTGTCCATGACCTATTAGAACATGGCTGGATCGGGGCAAGTTTGTAATAACACCTTAAGCGTGAAGGCAATCTCTTAGTACTCAACAAATAGTTCATTCCTGCTAGTTTCTGCATCCCTATACATCAGCAGCATGTTCCCACAATGATTCTACTACACAGACACACAATTGCACCATTCCACAGCCCTCCCTCTGGCTCAACTCTCAGATTGCGTCAGGATGTAGTGATACACTGGGGGATCATGCATTGCTGGCACGACGCTACCACCACTGGTATTGTGCCGACACCAGCTTGTTTCCATGAGCAGGATGTGATGATGTGATGGGAGGTTTCTGGGCCTCCAGCATCAGTCTCAGCCTTGCTGTGAAGGAGAAAACACCATCAGCAGCATGGAAGGATGCCTGTAAAGCTGCTGTCTGTATAGAATCTGACTACACCCAGCTTCTTCCTTCCTTGAAAAAAACAATCGAACCCTGATGAGAACAAGAGCTTTTTGGAGGAAGCTCCTTTCAGGTGCTTGGATCCAGGAGCTCTTCTTTCATTCGTTAATAATTGGAAGGTAGATGAACCAGTAAATTGAGAACTGTCCCTGTCAGCTCAGCTTCTTCTTCATCACAACAGCAACATCCTCATTACTAAAGACGAGGCTCCAATCTATCCATCCATCTTCTGCTCTACCCTACCGTCATTCAGGAACAAGACTTCCAGATATTTCAACTCCTCAAGGAAGCAGAAACTCCTTCCAACCCACAGGAAACATCCCATCTTTTTACAGTCCACACCCATGGCCTCAGAGTCATCCTCGCTGCTACACTCCCTCCACCCACGGCCCCAACATGCTGCCACCGTGCTCTTCTCACACCCTCAAAGACACTGCCAAGACCATCCACGTTCTGACTGATGTTTTATCGTCATGATGGGGTCTCATCCAGTGTGAAGGGGCCTTGGACACTGAGCCAATCTCAGTTCTACACAATCCTTGTTATTCCACAAATCTAACAGCTGTACAAAATCTTGGCTAAAATAGTTATGAAGCAAATATCGTCCTTTGACTCTTTTTTTTTAGGTCATTTGTTAATGATTCACTTTGAGCGGTAGAGTAGTTGTTGGTCATCTCTTCAGTAGGCTGTTCACAGCTTTAAGTTCATCAGCAGACAGCGGAGAGAGATTATAGCCCCGCAGCTCAGGTTTACCTGAAAACAAAACAAAAACAAACATCATCGTCTCTTCAAACATTTCAAATATAACATCAAACCATGAAGAGATATACAGATATGAAAAACTTATTCACAGCATTTCCCCATAAATCCCCAAATGTCCATTTAATTTGTTTTGCAAGAGGACCACTTCCTGTTCACTCCTCTGATGGTCAGATCACACTGTGTGGTTTAACAAAAAACAGAAACGAGTTTACACGGGATGCTGTGCAAACTTGAAATGATCAAATCTTGTCTGTAGATTGTGTAACACTGATTTAACCAACGCTGAATCTATAATTTCTTGTTGCATCACAGCGACACACGGTACGCCACACAGATCTGACAGAAGTATGGGTCCATGGATAAGTGAACGCAGGCACTGGTGTTAACGCTTTTTTTTCCAAGTCCAAAAACAGATAATTACTTTTATATTTACTGTTCGAACTATGCTGCCAATGTCCGTGCCATAAGAGCGTGAATAAATGCTGAGTTTGTTTCAAATAAAATAGATTGAAATCATTATTATGTTACTGTTTAGCAGAACAGGTCTTCATTTCACTCGGTTGTTCCTTTTCAGGGTCACCACAGCAAGTCCTTCTCCATCTAACTCTGTTTTCTGTGTCCTGCTTGTCCCTCCCAAGGAGAACCTCAGCATCTTCAGCCACTTCCAGTTCTGTCTCCTGTCTTTTTGTCCGTCCCACTGTCTCCAAACCATTCAACATAGCTGCTCTCACCACTGTCTTGTGTCTGTCCCTGTTCTCCTGGACCGTCGAACCTAAGTCCTTGAAGTCCTGCACCTTTGTGACCTCTGACCTCCTTGTAGCCTCACTGTTCACCTGCCTCCCCCTCATTCACACACAGGTACTCCATCTTACTACGGCTGACTTTCATCCCTCGTCTTTTACGTGCATCCGTCCACCCCTCCAGGCTCTCCTCCACCTGTCCCCTGTTCTCACCACAGGTCCTGATGTCAAACATCATAGTCCTCAGGGATTCCTTCCTAACCTCATCTGTTCGTCTGTCCATCACCAGAGCAAACAAGAAGGGCCTCAGAGCCAATCCTTACTACTTCAGCTAGATCGGTGTGGTAAAGCTGTCTATATGATAAAAGGTGACTTGTGTGTTTGTGAAACTCTTGAGTGCAGAGAGAGATGTAGAGCCATGTAGACAGCACTGATGTGTAATGTTTCTAAGTCCATATCACCCATTCTTAATAAAGAGGCTTTGAATGTTAAACAAATGTAATAATTTTAACAATCTTTCCTTTTTCCTCATGGAACAAAGATGACTGTCATGTGCCAGCCTGGGCCTTGATTTGACCTACACCAAACTTTGTGGTCATAAAGCAGGGGGAACCACTGAGAGACAGCCTTGTAACTTCTTCTGAGTACCACTAGAGGGACCCTGAGCATCCCCGGTGGTCCTGGTATCACAGTTTAATAACCATGGCTCTGTGCTCTAAACCTGAAGCCTGTTTCCTAGGAACAGGCAGATAAAAACATTTAATGAGTTTTATTGTTTTCTATTGTACTCTGTGTGTACCAAAGGAGGAAGATGTTGAAAGCTTTAAAAGGTGTCAGCTGCACGTTGTACCTTCAGTATCATTGAGACACTTGACTTTTGCCTTCAGTTCTCTGCGCAGGTCATTTATTTCCTTCTCCAGCTGCTCTTGGTCTGCACATAAGATTAAAAAAACATTAAGAACATTTTAAAAAACTAATCTTTTTATTGCATAAAATGATGGAGAAGAAATTATTACCTTTTTGGATCATCTCTTGTGTTTTACTTTTGGAAAATTTGATGAACATGTTTCCAAAGCAAACCTTCACTTTCTCTGCAAACAACAGCAACAGGAGACATCAGTGACGTTTCCAACACTTTCTATCAACAAACCAGTGATGTGCAGTGAGGTTCGTGGCCACTGAGGCACTGCTGAGCTGCACAAAAAGTTTGGAAACTACTGCCTTAAAGGAATAGTTCAGCCTTTCTGAATATATGACAGGAAGGAAAAAGGATTTCCAAGGCTCTAAACATCCCCAGGAGTTCTGTTAAATCCATCATCAAGAAATGGAAGGAATATGGGACATGTGTAAATCTACCAAGAGCAGGCCGTCCTCAAACTGAGAGACTGAAGAAGGAGAACAGAGAGAGAGACCACCAAGACCCCTGTGAGCTCTCTGAAGGAGGTCCAAGCCTCAGCAGGAGAGATGGGAGAGACTGTACAGATAACTACTGTTGTCAGGTTCTTCACCAGTCTGAGATTTATGGGAGAGAGGCAAAGAGAAGAAAACTCAGAAAATCTTAATTAGTTTTAATGTGAGTTTTGGCCAACTGGTAATAATAAGGCTTAATAAAAAAAAGGCTTTTTCTTTATTAAGAAAAAAAGTGGTCATCTGAAAAAAAAAATCTTAAAAACTTCTCATCTTTTCTTCTACAGACAACACTCTGTCATTCCTCACCTTCATCGGGCATCTCATGTTTCAGTGCATGCAGTGCCTCTCTGTTCCTGTTTCTCTTCATGTCCAGGTCAACAATCTGAAACATCAAGTCTTTGGTCATTACAACGGAGGTTTGCTTTTATTTTTATAAAGGTTTGAAGAGGAAGCCCTTATCCACCATCTTATCTGATCTTATCTGGCTGAGAAATAAAATATCTGGGATACCAGGATCTATGCATAAACAAATAAAACCCATTTTTCTACAACAGATGGTTTATAAAGTGTGTTATTCCATGAGGAAATCAATGTGTCTACATATATAAATGCAACAGTTTGCTTTGTGTTGCAGGTTATATCACCAGCAGCTGCTGTTTTTCTGAATAAAGGTTATCAGTTGTCCATCATTTCTCTTCTGTTCCTCATTGCATTAAAACGTAAAAAAAACAGCTTCTTTTCCCTGATTATTCTTGTTAAAACAGATTCCCATAGTACCAACGTTACAATAGTATTGTGTTTGAAAAGCTCAGTTTGATGAGTGAGTTTCAGCCTTCCTTTGTATTTAACTATATAAAACTTTTTAATGTCCAGATATGCAAAATCCTGAAACTAAAAACACTCTTTCCTTTGTAAAACTAGGCAGGAAATAATTGTCCATTGCTTCAAAACTTTACCCACAGTTCTTAGTGACACTTTGTACCCCTTTCATGTCATATTTCCACCTCACACCCCATTTCCTCTCCACCCACCAGCCCGTCAGTGTAAACTTCAGAGATACAAGTATCCTCTTGTTCTGTATCCGATCACGTTTAAAGAGTGTCTGAGCAGCAAGCTGATGGTTTGTGTGTATTCTGTACCATTTTACACCAACTTTATCAGCTGGATTATAGAAACACAACACATAACTTCAATCAGGGCCAGCCACAAGTTACATGGGGCCTTCAGCAGATTTTATTTTTATTTCTCATGTTATCAACTGCTGCCAGACACACAAGAGGCAATAATGTTTGTGCTTATCTGTCGTCTCCTAAACCACCGGGCAAACTTTAAGGAAAAGTAATCACTGGAGGGGCCTCTACAGCTGACCAACTTTCTTTTGGAGGCAACCACAACTAATCAACCTCAGCAACAAAAACAGCTATCATTTGATTTGACAATTATTGAGCTAAGTGGTTGTAGGTGAGAGTCGTCCCCAAAAACATACTTTGAGCACAAAGAGCTTTCTTTCCATTTGGCTTTAACTGCTTGCTGATAGAAGATGGTTTGTAATGAAACTTTCTGAAAGTAATCACTGGATGCACATCTACAACTGATTAACCTTCGGTGTGAATGTGAGTCAAGATGGCTGCCACAGCTAATGGAACTTGGCAAACACAGACATGCCTCTAACTCAGTCAGTTTAACAGAAACTGAACTAAAATGTGGTGTGGTAGTGGCTGAGAGTTATTCACAACAAGCTCTGAGCGCTAACACGTTGTACACAAGTTTTTAATATCACATGAAAATGTGCACAACGTTTTTATTTTCAAGCAGGGTTTCCCCCAGTGTATTATAAGCCTGGTGGGCCGCCAAGCTTTCTCTGCCCCGCCGCCAGGCTAAGCTCTTCTTGTTTATTGTGAAATACGTCGTTTTTTTATACACGTTTTTTTCCACCCGCACGTTGATCACTGCGCGACTTTGCGCGCGCCAACAGTGATGCAATCACGCTGTCCCCGCCCCTATGCGAAGGTCCTGCACAGTGTCGTGTTGCGTGGTCGTGCATCTCCCAATTTTTGTAACTTCGCACAGATCGCTCTCCATTTAAAATGGATGATTTTGGTGCTCTAGCAGAGCTGGTTCGCCTGTATCAGCATTTCTATGATCCCTCTGTGAGAGATCACAAAAATAATCAGATGATTCAAAACTCATGGAAGGAGATTACTGCTGCAGCTGATAAAAAGGAGTTTATAGACCACAGAGGTTAGTTAAGCTGAAATTCAGCAGGTGGCTTTACAAGACCGAATACAGTAAGCATGTTTTATCCTTGTTTACCAGTAAAATGATGCTATTAAATTCAGCATTAGATGTTTTGTTGTTCCATGTAGTGATCCAACATGCAGCCTGTGCCACAAAAAGCACAGTCCAGTCCAGCATCTGTCTCTTTGTCAGAGTTCTCTGTTGTTATTCATTGGCCTGGAAGTGAGACGTGTGTTGGTGCTTTGTTTGCACTTTTTTATTATGTAATGAAATGATGTAAACAGCACGCTGCTCACTTCAGTCAGTACATCAGTACAAAACATTTAATTAATAGTTAAAAAATGACTTTCTACCCCTTACAAAGGCCATTAGTTTACCAGTTTCCCTCCATTCACACATTAACTAAACAACAGATGTTGATGAAGCAGCACACATTCAATGTAGATTAAACCGTATATACTTGTTTTAACTAAATATTCAAGCCTTTGTTTGTTTTTGGGGGGAGGGGCTTACTCTGCCTGTGCTCGGCTAGAACTGAAATCACTGTTTTGTAAGAAATATGGAAATTAAATTAGATGATGACTCTGCACGGAACAGCGGCTAATGGAGACAGACGGATGGAAATGTTCCGGAAATATTAAAGGTTCTTTTTTCTGATGAGTGAGTTCGTTTGTTTTAAGTTTACTGTCCAAACTTTGACAACATTGGAGTTTTATCAACTCGTCCCGCGGTGGCTGTCCCACACCACACGCTCCCGTCTTCGGTTCGGATTTGGTTCGGAGCGCCACACTCCCAGCCCGGTCCGGGCCCGGTTCGGACCCGGTCCGTTCTCGGTGTTGTCCTCCTCTCCTGCCTGTTTATTTACCTGCTGTTTGGTGCTGAGGACATCTTCGGCCGCCTCTTCAACTTCTGTCAAGTACTCCAGAGCTTGTTTGGAAACCGAGTCCATGCTGGTGGCGTCCTTACAAAAAATGTCCGTGCTGAAACAACGAACAGCGATAAAAAAGGCTGGGAGGGAGGGAGGGAGGGAGAGAGAGGGAGAGAGAGGGAGAGAGAGAGAGAGAGAGAGAGAGAGAGAGAGAGAGAGAGCTCTGCCCGTAAACAGAAGAACATTAATGGCGCCGCCATAGAGTGCGCCATTGTCAGAACCATCGATATAAAAATGAACTTTGAATAATAATCTCTACAGACATTTGTCAAAACTAAAATCTGACCACTAAATTACAGTCTTGTTTGGGTTTCTAAGGTAGATGATATGGGGCGGCCATCTTGAAAAGGGTTGACTGCAACAGTTAGGGGAGCTATTATGCAAAATTCACTTATTGCATGTTTTTTTTTTTTTACTTCCATTTGGGTATCTACTGCTTCTAGAAACAGTCCAAGCGGAAAAACAAAAACACCCAGCCGTTTTTTTTGACAATAAGTAAATGTTTTCTAAAACCTTGGGATTATTGCATCACAATTCTTGTTTCCTAGCAACCCCAAACCGAACCCAGCCCCATACCTAGCAACTCAAGTGGAGCTCCGCCCAGTTGTAGATGTTCATCCAATGATTACTTTCTGAAGCTTTCAATAAAATCTGTCCAATGTTTCATGGGATATTTTGCTAAAGCTCCAGGAAAACACACATACACACACACACACAAACAAACCCGAGGAAAAACATTATTGTTCAGGCAATAAGGTTTGGCTATTTTTTTTTTTAATTAGCCAATTAAAAAAAAAAAAGTACTGTATGGTATATTTAAATAATCTATTAAAACATTCTGATAAATCAAAGAAGGCTAAATCTGCTCAAGGAACAGATTTTTTTTCTGATCAGACTCTGTGGGGCCAGTTATTGATGCAGAAAATAATCAAATACTAATTATATATGTATAAATCAGTCATTTAACCACAAGGCTTTATACACAACATTTGTTAATCAGCACAACTGAGATATTTTATTGAATGTACAGAGACTGGATAGCAGCAATGAGTTGTATTTTATATATAGGCTTTTGAAAGCCACGTTTCTTTTAACTAAAAGTTATGAATTTTCTTTTACTGTTATCCATTTTTGTATTCTCATTCTCTTTTATTTTAATGTTTACTTTATTTCAAATGAAAAGTTTTGATTGTTATTATGTCTGAGGCACTGTGCAGGACTGTGAAAATGAAAGAAAATGTGAAAAATTAAATATTAAAACAAATGTGAAATAAGATCATTTGAAACATATCAATAAAAAGTTTTTGACAGTGTAATGAGTTTGTATTTGACCTATAGTAATTTCATATTCACCTAATTATCCTTCAAAGACAAACCAGTGGGACATACAGTTCCTATAAAAATGTATTCATGTATTGGATGTTTATTTTATTGCCGTCATGAATCAGTTGTGGTTGGTATAAATTGGCCTTTTTAGACAAATGAGTCTCATGGAACATCATGATGAAGAACTACAAGCTGTTCTCCAACACTTTAAAGACGTGGGCCTACAGATCAGCTTCAACAAAAGCTCATTTGGTCAGTCAGGTATTCCATTCCTGGGACATGCCATCTCTGAGGAGGGCCTGGACCAGATGACCTGGCTGACATCCCTGAAGCTCCTGCATCAAAAACTACGGCAACTCGTTGTTTGTTACTGGGCTGAACCTCCTGGTTCAGCAAGTTTCTACCAAGCTGCACAACAGTGGTTGAGCCACTGCAAGAGCTATTTCAAACAAATATTGAAGCTGAACCAAAATGAACTGATGCAGGAAATAAAAATTTCAGTTATCTCAAAATAATGCTCCTGAAAAGCTCAGCACTTGCCATCTATAACCCTGAACTGCCAACATTCATCCCATCAGATGCCTCAGACTGGACTGGGAGCTGTTCTGACACAATTGCACTGAGACAATGGGGAATACATTGTTGCTTTTGCTTCTCACACCCTGTCTCCAGCCAAGAGGAAGTACTGTATTCGACTATATTACTATAGAAAGAGGACTCTTCCTTGTGTGTGGGCAGGTAAACGGTGTGAGGGGATGCAGATTCAGGCTCAGACTGAGTGTCTGTGTGGTGCAGCGGCTGAACAGCTGCAGACTAGAAGTGCCTTCAGAGAGCGGTGAGAAGGGAAACTTATTGGGACTTTACTTCCTTTCATCCCAGACATCGTGCACAAATGCTGTCTGACAAGAGGGAATATTTTTTATCAGAATCTCCATCCATCCACACCGTAGACTGTAGGAGGTTTCACAGTGTGAGAAGCAGAACATCCAGATTCTGTACAGTTTTATGCCCCTGACCAGAAGAATATTCAACTCTGAATAAAAATAAAATCAAATTCCCACATGCAAAGCTAAATAAACCCAAATAAAACAAAACAAATGAAAACCAATCTGTTGCTGAAAACATTTCTTTTAGTTTTAGGATTTCTTCTTATGTTTGGTTTAAATATATATATACATAAAGCAATTTTTATACATTTTTTATTGTGGGGTTTTTGCTTTGTTTTGGTCTTGTTTAATTTTTGTTTGGCATTGTTTATCTTTTTGGTTTGTTCTGTTTGGGTTCTGTCTTTGTCCCTCATGTTCATGTTTCAGTCACTCCCTCAGTTCCTCTGCCACGCCTATCTCCACCTGCCTGTGATTATCCCCACACACCTGAGTCCACTTTCATCATCATCCTCTGTGTTTAAAACCCGGTCATTTTCTTCAATACTCCGCTGGTGTGTTGTTGTTTGTTAGTTGATGTTTGCTGTTTGTTTCTATCCTGCCCGTTCCCGGTCCTGTGGTTTCCTGTGCCTGTTCATGTTTCTGTTCTTGTTTTAGTTTTTATTTGTTTGTTGTTCTTTAGTTTAATAAATTAGTTTCTTTTTAAAATGAGTCTGCGCTCTGGGTTCTTCTCCATCATCTCCACCCAACATGACATTTATGGCAGATTGCTGTACGTTTTAACAATTATTTTAGAGAGTCAATGCAACAACGTTTTATTTATTTACCCAGGCAAATCCCATATCTATCTATCTATCTATCTATCTATCTATCTATCTATCTATCTATCTATCTATCTATCTATCTATCTATCTATCTATCTATCTATCTATCTATCTATCTATCTATCTATCTATCTATCTATCTATCTATCTATCTATCTATCTATCTATCTATCTTGCCCTTTCACCTTCAGCAGTGGGCGATTATTATAGTTTATATATCAGCATGGCTGAATGAGCAGAAATGTGTCTGTCTTTCATCATCCACTGCATCTTCACCTTTAAACTTTTCATTATCTCTGTCTCTGTCAGACAGAGGTTCTGGACGTCCTCTCGGCGTGACAGAGTTAACTGGAGTTTCTCTCCCTCTTGGCTATGAGGGTTTTCCAGCCTACAGCTTTGGAGAAGACGCCAACATCGACCAACTCATGAAACCCTTGTGCCTCTCTGTTTAACTGGGACTTTTCATGGTTGCAGAGTTAAACATATAAACTTTTAAACCTCTGTTATGGTGTTGATGTCGTCAAAAAAATTACTTTTATTTTAAAGTAGATAAGTTAGCTGACCATTGTCACCTGGTGGATTTATATTAAATCAAAGCTTTGTTTTGTCCTGTCAGTTTCTAAATAAATTAGTGGTTGAGCAGATTGCCATTAGTTGTGGACCTCCTACAGGTTTCTGTAAGTTTGTGCTAGTGTATGACAAGAGTTCTGAAGCTTTTTATGAAGAAGTTTTAAGGTATTGTTGGGAGACTAGGATTTACAAACTCATAAACACTGAAAACCAATGTGTCCTACTTTTAATTAGGCCTCAGGATCAATTCCATCTGCCATGCTGAGTCATGTCTTTGTAAGATCTTTTTGGCCCAATCATCCCTTTTGATAAGTCTAATACAGAAATGAGATGAAAGAGCTTAGATTGTATCTGATGTTCTGTATTTTCCAGCCAGCCAGAGAGGAGGCGTCTCTTTGCTGTCATGGATGCCCAACAGAAGGTGGTGGAGCTGGGTTTGGCTCTCAGAGCATCTTGCTGTAGTACACTGACAAAGAGCAGGTCTCCCACAGCCAGAAAGCTGCTGCTTTTAGTGTCCCAGACATGCCTGAGCGGCGGACACGGTCCACAGTGAGCTTCACATGCTACAAAACAAATACTTATTTGGTGCTGTTGATTTATTTTCTTCTTGTTCTAGTTTTATGTTTCATTTACATTTTGGAAGTAGCAAAAGCTCCCACACCAAAACTATCTACTTACTTTCAGAATAAAATACCTCAGATGTTGAAATTGAATCAGCTCATCAAATCACCAGAAGTTGTGCTTGTTTCAGAGGGGTAGAAAGCAGGTTTTGCTTCATTTTAAGTCACTTTTATTTCTAAAATTAGTCTATAACATTTTTTAAAGTTTATTTATCTGTGTCCATGTATTAAGACAACACTTAGAATTTAAATTTATCATTTCATTTTTATCTTGATTTGTTTTAGGCATTCTTTGGTAGATATTAAAATGCTGAGGATCAATGTTTTGCCAGTTAGAGGTGCTCAGACTGTTGAACATTTTTATTCAGTTCTGAAAACCCATTTATTTTTCTTGGCTTTTAGATTTAGTTTAGCAGGATTTTTATTGCTTTCAATTGACTTTAATGCTAAAGTTTAAATATTTTTTTAAGTCTTATTTTAAAGTTCTTAAAATTGAGTTTATCTTCTTTGTTTTTATATTTCAAAATTGTAGAGCACTTTGGTCAACAAAAGTTGAATTTAAATGTGAAGAAATGAAATATTAAAATGTTCACTTCTTTCTCTACTTCAGCCTACAAACAGGTAGCAGTGTATCAGCTGCAATAATTCTTTAATAGAATGTAAAGTCATTGTTTATTTAGATAACTTATAAGCTTTATTGTCACTGTATGCTACAATGAAGCTTTGTTTGCAGCAGCAGCAGTGGATGCAGGGGGTGTGGTGAGTTGTTGCTCCAGCAGACTCTTCACAGCAGCCCTGGTCTGAGTGTGTTGGTGCCGGTCTGCATGCTTCTGAGCCTGTTGGTGAAAAGAGTGACCTGAGTGGGAAAGATCATTGTGGATCTTTGTGGCCTGCCGGAGAAGGCTGCTCAATTCTATGATTTAACCATTATTTTCAGTCAAATTTGAGCTTATTACTAAATAAGCAGAAGTACAATTAAAACAATTGTCTGACTGATGGAAAAAATTAGGTATTTTGTTTCTATTTAGGTCAAAAAATGATCATTATATAAACAGTATATGGATGGACGGATGGATGGATGGACGGATGGATGGATGGATGGATGGATGGATGGACGGATGGATGGATGGATGGATGGATGG
>NC_051433.1:30492684-30497690 GCF_001649575.2 Kryptolebias marmoratus | reverse complement strand
CGGATGGATGGACGGACGGACGGACGGACGGATGGATGGATGGATGGATGGACGGACGGACGGACGGATGGATGGACGGATGGATGGATGGATGGATGGACGGATGGATGGATGGATGGACGGACGGACGGATGGATGGATATATTCATGCTCATGTACATTGTCATTAATCAGATCGTAGCAACCTGCAGTTTTTTTAAGAACAAACTTGTTTTGTCCCTGATGTTCAAATGATCACTGTGTGACATCACTACTTTCCTCCAATCAGCTTCCTTCTCCTGAAAACCTCATTTCAGATTCAGACAGCGGTGCTGAAACACGTACACACTAACAGATTCATATTACCAGATCAATTCCTGGGAGAAATGTAAAAAAATAGGGAATGGGCTGCCTTTTCTTCTCGAAAACAGCTGAGTGTTTTCAGTAACAGAATAGATACAGTTTTTATTGAGAGGGAAATGTAGCACATCTGTTTATTTTCTACAGGAGGAAAGAGCAAACATGTTTTGGTGCAGACAGCCTGAGTTTCTGAGCGAGGAGAAGATTAGCCTCTGACGGGACAAAGAGGTCCTCAACAAAATTTCCTTGTCAAAACAAGGACCTTCAGAAGATCGTAGAGAGCTTTCTCCAAAATATGGAGTGCTGAAGAAATAAAAATAAGAGAGCAATCCAGCTGGAAAATGAAACATTTTCTGTGAAAATGCAATGAAGCTGACTTGCTGTGCAAAAACATTAATTTATTTCTGTGGTGATTGTGGGGTTTTGGGACTGTGTTGTTGGTGTGTGTGAGTACTTCCTGGTGGGCGTGGCCAGACGGGTGATTGACGTCTCGTCAACACTCCTTCCTCACCTGCAAGAGATCTGGCTGATTTCAAGGACAGGTGTACTTAAGGCGTCGGCAGGAACCAGACCAGCACTGGAGCATTACCTACTTGTGGTAAAGTTGCTGAGCCTCTGTAAAGGACTTGTCCTCTGAGATTTAGTATTCGTCAACTGTTTTGTTTTCTGCCTCAGGACGATTTCTGTTCCTCGTGGATCCAGTCTGGTTTCTGTTTTTGGACCTCCTGCCTACGCTCAACTCCTACCTGTTCTCCTGTGCCAGTCTGTCTGCTTCACGTCGTCTCCTGGAAGGAACTACTCCCCGCACCCTTATTGGAAGGACCTTTGCAACACCATCCTGGACTCTGAACTCACCACTACTTGTACCTCCGAGTTGTTGAACTCTCAGCTCTGTCGTAAGACCCTGAACTTTACCAACAGTCACTTACCGTTATTAGATCGCTAGTGTTTCTTCGTCATACTTACCGTATCCTTCACTCTTGCAGATCCCGGTTCCTGTTCATGTAAATATTTCCCTCACTGTAAATAAATCACTTACCGCATTACCTGGTCTCCCGTGTCTGTCCGCTGCCGAACTGCTCAAGAGAAAATACTTCGAAACCTGACAGAATGCTCCAGCCAGACTTAAAGAGCAGTTCCGGTGGTGGACAGACCGCAGATACTTTAGTTCACCACGAGCACCGGTTAGATCAATATGAAACACTCATCCAACAGTTATATCAGGTCCAGCAGGACACGTGTGCTACACTAAATCAAGTTTCCCATCGCATTGTAGCTATCGACAATCGTCTTGGAACTCTATTTCCCACAATGCAACCCACTCCACCCGTCGTCACCACACCCCGCTTCGTTAGTTCAGTCCCACTTCGAGACCTGGAAGTCAAACCGTCGGAGTTATTTGACGGGAACACTGATCGTTGTGGCGGTTTTCTGTTACAATGTAACTTAGCGTTTGCTCGTCACTTTTTCTGTCTCACGTCTCTAAGATCATTTTTTTGGTAGCCGCGTTAAAGGGACGTGCACTGCATTGGGCTCAGGCGTTCCTGTCTACTCACCTGATCGAGACACTTTTATTCGATCAGTTTGTGCAAGACTTTCGGCGTGTGTTCGACCATCCGTTACAGAAGGAGGAGGCGGCTAAACGGTTGTTAGCGCTTCGTCAGGGTAGCAGAACGGTGGCGGATTTCTCCGTGGATTTCCTGATTATGGCTCAGGAGGCTGGCTGGGATGAACTAGCCTTAAAGGGTATTTTTACTGGGTCACTGTCGGAGAATATTAAGGATCAACTATCTACCAGAGAAGAGCCAGCTAGCCTCGATGAGCTTATTGCACTGGCCATTAGGATCGACAACCGTCTTCGTGAACGGCAGCGGGAGAGGAGTCTGCAGCATGTCGGGATACGTACGCCTGGTGGTTGTTTGGGGACGGGGGACGTCACCGAACCACAGATCCCTGGAGCGGAGGGAGAACCCATGCAGGTGGGCCGTACTCGTCTCTCTGTGGAGGAACGACAAAGACGTTTTCGTGCAAAGGAGTGCATATACTGCGGGAAAAAAGGACATTTCGTGGCTAATTGCCCGTTTCGGGGAAACGGTCAGACCCGCCAGTAGAGGGGAGAGATCTGCCGGGTCCATTAATATTTTCCCCAACTTCGTTACTGTCTCTCCCTCCTAGGATTATCTCCAACCAGACTACTCTACCTATTGCAGCCATGGTGGATTCAGGATCGGAACTTAACTTGATCTCCAGGTGTCTCGTGGATCAACTGTCACAGGCCTTACGGGTCAGACCATCTCCCAGATTACCCATCGTGTCACCAACCTGCAAATCCTGGTTTCTGGCAATCATCACGAATCCGGTGAGTTCTATGTGTTTTCTGCTTTATCGCCGCAATTAATTCTTGGTTTCCCTTGGTTAAAGAGACATAACCCGGTACTAAATTGGGTAGAAAGAAGGGTAGAATCTTGGAGTGATTGGTGCCTTTTACATTGTCTTCGGTCTGCTGGTGCGCAAGTGGGGGTTGAGGTGGAGGAACCTGGGGAAGACATTGATTTGTCGGAGGTTCCTAAGCCCTACCATGACTTGGCACCGGTCTTTAGTAAACGCAAGGCCCTTTCTTTACCTCCTCACAGACCTTATGACTGCGCCATTGAGCTGTTGCCGGGCGCTCCTCCTCGAAAGCAAACACGCGGTGGCAAAAACAAACAACAAGAACCTGCAGCAGCAAAGCTAGGTCTGTGGCCAATAAAAAGCTGCTTGAGAGCCAACATACAAGGAAAAGAGTAGGAGCTCCGACAAACCCTGAGGGCCCTCAGTGGTTCAGAAAACCATAAATTGTGTCATTTGTCAATAAATCTGAATTTCCTGAAGGAACGCTACACTTGAGTTTTCCTCCAACAAACAGGAGTCATCTTTACGGTGAAGGAGTCTCTGTCTGGAGGTCGTCTGCAAATGTCTGCAGCTGTTGGTTTTGGCTCAGATGTTCAGGGTTGATGTCATCAGGTGCAGTTATGGGGATGGAAACCAGCTCCTCTGGACCCCCTTTTAGGGAGCTGAAAATGATGGAGTCTCATAGCCTCCTGATCCTTGCACAGCTTTCTGGTTTCGATGCTCTGGATTCTCCTGAGTCAGGGAAGAATTCATCTGACTCAAGGTCTTACAGTGGTTAGGAAAACAATGACTCACAAACAGAATAGTTGAGAAAAACGTTAGATGTGTTGGAAATGGGAACAGAAAATATCAAGAAGATGTCATGGCAACAATATTTACAGACACAAACAGTTTGGGAGCATTAAACAGCAGCAGGACAAGTAGCATTCCTCGAATGAATGCATATCGCCCGCAGCCTTCATGCCAAAGTTTAAACTAAAGTATTGTGCTGTTGCATTCAGAGTATTTATAGGGATGACTTTCAGCTACTACCACACCACATTTTAGTTCAGTATCTGTAAACCTGAGCCATTTCTGTGTTTGCTAAAGTCGATTAGCTGTGGCAGCCATCTTGAACTTAGTTGACTCCAAAACTTTATCAGTTCTAGTTGTTCATCCAATGATACATTCCTGAGTTTCATCCAGACATGACCAGTAGTTTATGAGATATTTTGCAGGCAGAGACACAGACAGACACACACACAGGCAGTTACATGATCACCTGCCTTTCATGACAAAAAAAACAAGAAGATGGTGTCATAACATGAGGTTTGTGAATACTCAAACTGCAGGCCTAGGAGGCAGGTTAACACTTCAACTAAATAGATATTAAATAAGGTGGTGGGTGGAACAAGAAATGACCAGCAGGAGGACCTCAGTGACTGGAGCGAGGAGGAGGTGAGGCCCTCAGCAGGAGATCCTGACGGCCTGAGAGATGTGGCTGGTTGGACACATTGATAACTGCTGCAGGACATTTGGCTGGAGTGGTGGAAAGGCCTCTGTCAGGATCCTCTCTAAGGTTAATGCTGGAGGTGGGTTCACTGGAGTTTTATCAGCTTATTCCTGGAGATTTGTGGGAAGAAATGTGAACAATGTTTCTGTGGTTTAACTATGGTTTTAATTAGTACAGAGTTAAATTTACATTATTTTTGTTACACTGAAAACACTGTTTGGATTTGCAGGCGGTCCATTCTATAACCCAATTTAAGCCAAATGTACTCTGGTGTTAGAAAAATATTTCTGATTTAATAAATCTGTTTTCAAAGCTCTCCCTTGGTCTCATATTTTCTTCCAGAATCAGTGCAGTAACATACACACTGTACCATACTGAATAAACAAATTAAAAAGTGATGGCAAACTCCATGGTCCCAACAACGTGCCCTGAAAGCTAAAGGTCGGAGGTTAGAGCGACTCTACAAGAAAACCGGTCTCACTATCCACAAGGAACTCTATAAGAACCACATCATCCAGTATAAAGACAGTATTTCTCAAACCAAATCCAGCTACTTCTCAGACATCATCAGTGCTAATGTTGGCAATTCAAAAACACTGTTCTCTCTTCTTAACCGTTCAGTCTCATCCCCTAACTCTCTACCCTCTCACATGGTTTCCACTGATTTCTGCAACTCTTTAATACTCTATTTCAATGAAAAAATCAATTTAATTCATAAACACCTTGGTCCAAATACCGCCACTTGCATTTATGTTGACCTCCCCCCTCCCTCCCTCTCCTTTTC
>NC_051433.1:30486119-30491225 GCF_001649575.2 Kryptolebias marmoratus | reverse complement strand
GCTACACCTACATGTACCCGTTGCCCGCCTCTCCACCATGGGGAGCAGGGCCTTCTCCTGCTCTGCCCCCCACCTCTGGAACGCTCTACCTCCTGACCTACGAAACACCACCTCCCTTTCTCTGTTCAGGACTAAACTTAAAACTCATCTCTTCAGACTAGCTTACCCCTCCTAACTTTGTTTTATGTATTTTATATTTTAACTCATGCCTGTTCTTTGCACTGCTTTTTTATTTTTTTGATTTCTTCATTGATGTAAAGTGTCCTTGGGTGTCCTAAAAGGCGCTATTTAAATAAAATGATTATTATTATTATTATTATTATTATTTAACACTCTTGGAGTTTCTCAGGGTTTTATATCCTTTGCTGGCTTTGTTCCATGTGTTTTAAATGCCATGACAGGAGGAAATAACAGAGAAGGAACAGGGAAGGGAGTGGAGCAGAGGAAGAAGGGGAAGAAAAAATTGAGGGAGATGTGGAAGTTAAAGATGTCAGCGTGGCGTGGCCATATCAAAGGCCTTGGATTGTATCAGTTATGAATGTCAGACATGCTGATATTTTATTTTCTAATGAAGAAAAAAGAATATGTTTAAAGAAGTGTATGAAATGTGTGAAATTAAAGGACTTCACTGAATAATAATGTTCTTAGATTAAGATGGAAAAATAAACATCCAAACACTGACCCAACAGGAATCCCTCAGTCATGTTACCATGGTGACACAACTGGTCCTCACTTCATTCAGCTGTCTTTACTGGGTTCAGACTTTCTGAACGAGCTGTCTGAAACATGGCACCAGAATCTGAACCTGCTTCGTCTGCCTGGGTCACTGTGTGTTTCCAGTCATTCAGTCAAATCTCCTTCACAAGAGGAATAGTTTATATCCTGTATGTATTTGAAAACACAAACTGAACAGAAATACAAGACTTCACAAGCCATATTGATTATAACAGCTAAATGGGAACAGGTTTGTTACATTAGATGTTTTTTTAAGATTTGTAGCATTTTTACTAACTGCCTTCCAAATATTAAGATCTCATTCAACACAAGGCGGACCTGCACTTGTGCCTGAGATCTTTGATTTTTAGTCCTTCTCTTCCAAAGCAGAAGTAGTCTCTGAATGGCTGAACCCAGAACCTTTGTTTGAGTGGAGGCATTTTCTACTTCCTTAAATAAGTAAACACACCTTTTCCACCTTAATCTCTGTAGGGCTCTACTCAGCAGCTGATCATAAAGAACGATCCCAGGGCAGCTGAGGAGCAATGTGAAGAGGAGAGACACAAACACAACTTCTTGCTTGTACTATATTTATAGAGCGCAGGTTATTGCTGGATATATATGTGTATACATATATATATATATATATATATATATATATATATATATATATATATATATATATATTTAGTCCAATGAAAGAATGTTTATTAATCCCAGTTTAATGCTGTTGAATGACCTGCAGTTAAATCAAGAGGACCCTCCTGTGGTTAAACTGTAAACATGATTCAGAGCATCCCAGACGTTTTGGGTGGCTTCGTAAAAAGATGGAAGTGGCTCATTGTTGATGTCTCGTCCCTCAATGCACAGTGCATCCCAGAGAATGAGACAGCCAAGACAATGGAGCAACCATCACTCCACTGATAATCCGTTCAATGTGATGTTCAGATAATGCTGAACTCAGTTATAAGTCCTGGGAGGATCTTGATTGCACGTCATTCTCATTTTAATATGCCTCCATTTGATAGGTTTGCTGCCTTCCTCTTGTTTGCATGTTTCTGGCAGACTCTAAGGCAGGGGTGTCCAACCGTGGTCCTCAGGGCCACCATCCTGCATGTTTTCCTTGTTCCTCTGCTCCAACACACCTGATGTGAATCAATGGGTGATTAACAGGCTTCTGCAGAACATGAAGAGGCGATTTAACCTCTGAATCAGGTGTGTTGGAGCAAATAAAGAATTAAAACATTCACAATAGTGGCCCTTGAAGACCGGGATTGCCCACCCCTGCTCTGAGGAAAGATAGATCGCCACTGGAGGAAGACAAACTCCGTCTAGCTGCCTTTCAAATGTGTACATGAATCCAAATATAACAGCAGCAATTTATTCAGGTTAATTTGCAGGTTTGGTAACTATTTTCACTCAAAGCTTAATCCCAACTTAATTAGAATTTGAATTTGACCCTAATTCTGAACACCTTTGAGCACAGTAATATCTTGTTAGTATTTGAAACGTGTAGATCTTAAGCTGAGTTTTTCAAGCCCTGAAGTGTCTCACTGTGACTGTTGGCAAACTAGTTGGATCACAAAATGCCACGAAAATGTTTAAATTTTCTCTTGGAATCACACAGAACTGATTACTTAAAACACGTTTGACAACATACATAACTACAAAAAATTGTGAGATTTGATTGGCATTTCTGCAAATGGCGTGCAAGTTTTTTGTTGCATTTCAGTCACAAAGTGTTTTAATTCATTTGATTGTAATGGATTCTCTTTTTGTTTCTAACCAGTCACAATTTGCTTTCAAAAGTTGCCATATAGTCCAAAACAATCTTGTCTTGTTGTACTTTTCAGATGTGTTTCCACTCAACTATGTGTCTGGTGGACAGACATGGACAGGCATTGACAGTGGGAACAGATTTCCCCATCATAGTGCCAAGACAAAAAACAAAAAAACCCTAAAATGTTGAAGTATTATTGTTGAAAAGGAACTCCGTGCACCCTCTGGGGGTTTCTTCTTGTTTTGACACCACAATCACATGTCCATACTGGAATTTCTTTAGCATTGTTTGGTGAAAACCTTTCAAGGCAACGTGGTATATTTCTATATTTCGATTTCTAGTTGGAAAAGAGCAGCTTGTTTTTGTGGCTGCCGTTGAGCTGATTGGTTTTATGTAGAAACACCGACAAAACAAACAGGTTAGTATTTATTTTAGTGCCAGGTATGACATATTTGATCAGCATTGTTAAGAACATTCTGACAGTATGATGATAGTATGAGTTGAAGATGTTTTTAGTGAAGGTATCTTCCAGAAACAAACAAGCTCAGTCCCCAGTAGGTGCTGCTGTGACAGGACAGGCCAAAGAAGAGTCTCTGCAGTTGGTCCAACAAACTTTGAGTTTTCTCCTATTTTATTACAGCCACCACAACATGTTTCATACCAGGTCAACAGTAGAGCAAATACGTCGGAAGGGAGGTGAAGACAGACCAGACGGGCTCAACACAACCACCTGATTAAATAAGGATCTGACGACTGGACAAATCTGTTGTCCATCGGCAATTAGAGTCGATGGACAATAGATATCTTTTAAGGACAATATTTTTCACTTTTTTTTTAGCTCGTTTAGAAGTTTTGAGTTGTAAATGACTGTACAAGTCAAACCCTACACACTGTAATACATCCTGATAGTGTCCAACCCACTTTATTTATTCCAGCAGCAACATCTCTAACGTCCATTAGTCCAGTCCCATGTTGGACAGGTGGACGACTGTGGGACACCAGTGGCTTTTGTTGCTCAGCAAAGATCTGTGGGATTTATTTGTACAAATTAGCAACAATTTCCTAGAAAAATTTCCAAAAAAATAACCAAACTGACAAATGACAAGGTATACTTAGAAAATATTTTAAAAATAAAATTTGTTTAAAGAAAAATGACACAAGTGGCAGCTGCGTAAAAGTAATAATAGGAACTTTTCGTTGATTTAAACAATGCCTAATGGCTTTAAATTTGAAATATTGACTCTAATACCATTTTAAGATCAACCAAGACATTAGGTGTTAGGAGCCAAAAAAAAGGAAAAAGAATGAAATAATATTATAAAAATCAGTCTTTTGCCCTGTGGTTAAGATTTTCGATTACCTGATTTATAAAACATTGACAAACAACAGCCTAACATAATAAAACTGCTGCTCACAGTTTTAGTAAAATGAAATCTGACTGTAGCACAGAGAGTTTGTCCTCACAGATCAGCTGTAGAGGGACTTTATTATCCTGATGAACCTCGCCAGCTGTTTCACAATCAGCTGTTAAACTGCCTCACAAACATCCAGGTACAGCAGATTTCTGTAAAAACTTTAATCTACAGCATAAACACTGGACCATAAAAAGTTAAAAATGGTACAAAATGTTTCAGCATTCAAATACCATCATGAGTTTTAATAATAGCAAACAGGAAGTATTTTTAAACGGACAATAAGCAGGGATTTTGATGTTAAAAGTGATTAAAATGACTGTAATTATAAATAAATAACATTTATAAAACAAACTAAATATAAAACGCATGTTGATATTTGTTTTGTTTTATTGTTTGGTGATGACAGGTGAGATTCTGCCTCTCCTGACTGTACAGTAAACCCATCACCTGCCCCAGTCCCTCTTCACCGTTCTTCTAAAACCTTCTACAGTAAGAATGGGCACCTGCACAGCACAGGGGGAGCTTACTCTCCAAAGTAACTGAATATACACATAGACAACAGAAAGCTCATTTGAGACACAAATGACAGATAACTTTGAGTGTTTGTGTCACTGTGACCTCACCTGGACCATGAGCCACATCCCCCATATCAAAAACTGTTGCTTTGTCTCTCTGGTTGGGACACCTTTCCTCCTCTCACCCTACAATCTCACCCCAAAGGTGCACCAAAGCACACCATGCTTTGTTAGGAAAACATGTTTATATTATATTAGAAGTTAACCTGTCTGCTCTTTACAACACAGAGCTGCTTCATATTAGGCCAACGGTATGAGCCAGATAAGCTCAAGACATCGGATGAATATATCTCTGGGCATTGATGCTACAGCCGTCTCTGATCCCATGGTCTGGCTGGAAGACACCATGACTTTTATCATCCATGACTGGTGAGGCCACGTTGGAGCCAGCAGCAAGATTCTAGCCTTCATCATCCTCAACGTGCTGGCAGGAGAAAGAATGAACCTGGTGTCTCACCATGTCGAAGCTCAAAGGTAACCCAAAGTCCCGGTAAGGTCCTCTGCTCTTACTTGGATGGGTTCCCTTTGCTTTGTGTAAACAAACAGTGGCTCCACCCAATTATGCTGTTGCCTTGAGGCCCAACAGCCTCAGGGCTTGAAACATCGTGGTACCCCCCCCCCC
>NC_051433.1:30472975-30486080 GCF_001649575.2 Kryptolebias marmoratus | reverse complement strand
CCCCCTCTCTCTCTATAGCAACTCTTAATATGTCTCACAGCACTGGTCTCTCTGGAGTCAGGGAAACCCTCCAAAACTGAGTTTAGAACCAAATCCAGATGTTTCACCAGTCTTTACAAGGCCAGGCAACTCTTCTTCCTATTTATAGACCACCACCACCTGGGCCTGTCGCTCTGTTAGGGAGCACAGCAGCCAGTCAAAACATCACTGTCCTGTCTATGTGTCACATTCATGCACTTTTGTCAAGAGTGTGGTGAAGGCCAGAACACTAATATGAAATAAATAAATAAATTCAGCACACATAAAATGAATGTCAGTTAAAATGATCACTTATTTTGGGACTAAAAGGACAAGATACCCCTGATGCTGCTGGTCTAATAGCAAAGGGCCTGCCATCTCAGCCCAGCCTTGAGTATTAAGCTGATATATTCCTTATTGAGCATCGGAGCTCTCTTTTTCTGGAAGGCTGCATCAAGGATATTGCAGATGATGGTTTAGGGACCAACCCAGGGGCCACCAGAACTGCTAGCATTGCCTTATAACTTTTGTCTTACAGCTTAGGCTGTCTACCTTTTCCAGCAACACTTTCAGGCTGTGCGTGAAGTCCTCCCTTACAGCTGTGTTGTGGTGCTAAGACCGAGGCAGAATGGAAAGAAGCTGTTGGATACACCTCTGATCTGAAGACAGTTACATTACTGGGCTGCTCAGTATGTGTGAAGAGGGGACAATGCACTCCAGCCAAAGCTTTTGTTGTCACTGCACTGATTTTGCATCACTGCCAGCATAGTCAGAAGCCCTTGTTATGGTTACCCCATAAGTTGACCTCCTCAGTATTGTTAGCCAGCTGGGTCTTAGCTTCAGAGCCAGAAGCCCTGGGGACCTGGGGCAAGGACACAGATCCATGGGGACTTTATTCAGCCATAAGGTCAGGGAGACCAGGAAGTGCCTCCAACCTGTGCCATCAAGCATCTCAGTAAAACATGGAAGCAGCTGACTTAGGTTTCTGGCATAATAGCCTTGCCCCCATTACTGCTTTGCTGGCATGATGATAACCTTATCTGAGAGATCCCTGAGAACGTATCAGAGGCCATGAAGGAATTATTGGCCCCATCAGATAACAAACAGACTGACAAGAGGTCAGAAGGAGCTGTATCCACTTTAAGCTGTCAGAAACACTGATAGACAGCTCATCTTGTTCCCAACCAGAACATCCAGGTGCCAACTCTTATGGTTCACACAGTCCTGATGGCAGCTAAGCCTGAAGGACTCCTGCATGTGTGTCCTGCAGGGGTTGGACCTTCAACTACTTCTTAACAGCACCAGGCTGGACAAACCCTTCCATAGGTCCTCCATCTGCCTTCCAGCACCCATTGCCTGCTTCAATGTGAGCCAGAGAAGGAAACAGGACTTTATCAACATCTAGTGACACGGTAGGAGAGGCAGAACTGTGTGTGTGGTTTGAAAACCTGGGATAACATGTCACTCTCAGACACAGAGGCTCCTTTCAGCCTTAAAGTAAATGAAATGCACCTGGTAGTTTCCACCTTTTCAGTAGAAGAGGCTGCTTGCAGCAACCACACCCTCTGCTTCAACAAGCTGTTCAAAGTCTACTCCTTCTCAAATTATACCAAGCAGTTTTCTGCAAGAAGAGCTCAAAGAAAGACATAAATACCAGCTTTATAAACAGAAAAACTATCTCAGTGACAACATTACCCCAGGAGGCAAAAGTAAAGAATGAGCCAACAGATACGTAGGTGTATTTATAGACTCTAACCACTCAGAGGAAATGGTTCATTTGTTGTACTGTTTCCTGAACACTCACCCTTGGGGGGGCTGACCATAAGGTTGGATGCTGACATGATATGAAAGAGAACTTAAAATGTACATTCATGAAGCGATAAGAACATCTCTGGACTTCAGTTCAGTTACAGAACAAAATCAACAGCTTTCGGCCTGCTTGGTCCTGTGAGCTGAGAACATTTGGTCCTGGGGAACTTGTTGATGGTTGCAGGGGCAGCATCGGGTTTGATTTGTTTGTTTTTACAATCGGCTGCTCTGCGTCGCTCAGCTCTTCCTTTTCTACTCTCAGAGCTGCTTTGTCTGTTTTCTGATCGGTTCTGCTGTCTCTTGGTTCCACTGGTCCTCTGCTCAGAGCCACTCCTCCTCCTGAACTCTGCGGCCCTGCGGTCTAACATATGTCCTTCCTCAGTGCGGTCCCTGGACTTCCTGGCAGTAGAATGTGACCTTCCTGCTGCACCTTGGACAGGGTTGCGGATGTTTCCTGATGCCTGCATTCTCCTAAGGTAGCTGCTGGTCCTTGAAGGGCTGCCGAATCTTTGAGGTCCCAGGATACGGTCTGAGGAGTGCACCCGGCTCTCACTGTAGCTCCTTTTGGGGACGGACATGGTCACTCTGCTGTGCTGTGGGGGGCTCAGCCTGGACTCACGGCACGCTTCTCTGCAGGTGGAGTAGTGGATCGTGCAGGAGGCGTAGGCACAGCTGGGGAGAACGGTGGAATGACTGGCCAGTGGGGACAGGAAGGTGAGAGGGAAGGCACGCTGGCATTGGAGGATACACTTCGGAGAGCTGAGGCGTGTCGAGGCTGCAGCAGCTGACCTGTGACAGCTGGATATCACGTCTGACACCTGCAGTTTTCCACGCTCCTCCTGGATGGTCAGGAGTTGATGCCACTCCAGCTGTAGCAGCTTCTCAAGGTACTTCTCCAAAGGGCCGTTGGGCCGGGGCCGAGGAGCTTCTCTGCCTTCTATGTTGTAGAAAACAGCCAGCTGACTCAGGCTCCAAGAGTTGAAAGGAGGAGGGAGGAAGTCTGGAAAGAGAAACCCATCACGGCCCCGTCCTCTGACTCTGTGGTTGTGAGAAAAGTACTCTTCATCCTCAATGACCTCTGACCTTAGCTCCAGCTGTGGAGGAACTTGACAGGTGCGGGACACTGGGAGCTTTTCTGACTCAGACAGGTCTGTGTCACTGTCTTCTGGCATATCGCGGCTCACGATCAGCTGTGTGTTAGAATCAGGCAGACTGTGGCAGGAGTAGGCTGCGGTGTGTTTGATCCCTCTCACACCTGAGTGTTTTCTGTGTGGAGCAGCTGATAGCATCTTAACCTCCATCCTTTCCTCTACAGGAGGGGTTAAATCAGGCAGACTGTGGCAGAAGAAAGCTGCTGTGTGGCTGCGTGTTCGTGTTTTCTGTGTGGAGCAGCTGGGAGCACCTTAACCTCCATGCTATCCTGTGGAGAATAAAAAAATAAGGAAATGCTTCATGTTAGCAGCCAAACACTGCGGGATAATAATGTAACAGTAAACAAAGAAAGCATCAACATGAATAATAATATTATTGGAAGTTAGCCTTAGCTCAGTTTATGTTTGACACTCAAACAAACTGCAGGCCCTGAAATCACCTGAGAGAACTGAAAGACAACCTTATCTAAAATGAGTAATTAATAAGTCTGGATATTTACAGATCAATGGACGAGTTATGAATGATTTCAGTTAAACCTATGACAAATATGTGGTTGTGTGGTGATTGTGGAGTTTTTGGTGTTGTGTGTGTGTGAGTACTTCCTGGTGGGCCGTCCCGGGCTGGTGATTGACATCTCGTCGCCACTCCTCCCTCACCTGCAGCAGATCAGACTAATCAGGAAGCCAGGAGTACTTAAGGCTGTGGTGGGAACCAGACCAGCGCTGGAGCATTACCTACCAAGTGGTAAAATCGCTGAGCCTCTGTAAACCTTTGAGATTCGTGAACGTTGTTGTTAATATTGTTTTTGTTTTGCCTCAGGACTACCTTTGCCTCTCCGGAACCAGTCTGGTCTTTGTCTCAAAAACCCTGCCAAGCAAAGTACTCATCTGTTCACCCGTGCCTGTCTGTCTGCTTAACCGCTGCAACTCGAAAGGAAGTACTCACCTGCCATTCTCTGGGAAATTACACCATACTCCTTCTGGAAGGATTACCTACCGTCTCCTCTCTCCTCCAAGCTGTGGATCCCTCACCTCCTCGTAAGAACATTCGCCAGTCAAAATCTACTTACCTGTCCAAAGACTATATATCCTCACTCACTTACCTCGTCCTCCGTTTCCAGGTCCCAATCCCAGTTCCATTTCACACGTTTCCATTCACTGTAAATAAACTCACTTACCGTTACTTCCTGGTTTCCCTGTCTGTCTGTCGCCGAACTGCTCCACTAGAATAAATACCTGAAACCTGACAGGTTGAGCTGATGAAACGTGAGAGATGTTCAGAAATCAAAATATGAAATAAAATTACTGTTCAAACATGGTAGGTTGAGAGAAAGAAAGTTTCATATTTAATCAATCAGCTGTGATCCTCCTTAAAGTAAAACTCACACTGTGATTAAAAATTATTACTGTGTAATACGTGGATAATTGGAACAAGTTATAAAAAATATTTCTTTTTATTTTACTAACCTTTGAAGAAACAGAATAGAAGGGCAACAATGGCAAAGGAAGTCTCGTCAGCTGCAGTTCTTCTCAAGTTAGGAAACTAATCCTGAGTAAGTAGGTGGTGGAGGGTAATCCACAACCTGGAGGGAAGGTGTGGCTTAATTATCTGTTTACAATCTACGATTCTCTATTATCACCTGCCGCCTCTGGCTGTGTATGTGGCTGTTTGTATCATTGGCAAAATATCTCATGACCCAATGGACAGATTTTCATGAGACTTTCAGGAAGTACATTTACAGCCGCTTAACTTTTGGTGTCAGCCTGATTCAAGATGGCTGCTACAGCAAAGAGATTTTAGCCAACACAAAAATGGTGTAACACAATCAGTTTTACAGATATTGAGCTAAAACTTAGTGTGGTAGTAGCTGAGAGTCATCCCTGGTTTATAATGCCAGATGTGCTAACACATCCCACCTGCTGAAGACCTGCTGAATGGTTCAGGAGATATTTGGCTAACAAGCAGAGTTGACTCCAAAAGTTAATAGTAAAAATCTGAATTACTTTCAGCTACTGCTGTCACTATAAAGTTTAGCTCAATATCTGTAAAATTCATTGGAGTATAGCCAATTCTGTGATTGCTAAGGTTGATTCTCTATGGGAGCCATCTTGAATCAAGTTGGACCCAAATATCTAACAGTTGTCAACCCAATCACAACTTTCTTGTAAAGTTTCATTAAAATGTGCCCAGTGGTTCATGAGATAGTTCACTAACAGACAAACAGTTCTGTGTGACCTGTTCATGCTGACGGTCAGCCTCAGCACCGAGAGCTCTGATGACCACTGAGGCCTTGAGTCTCCACAACTTCTCTGTTTCATCTTTCAGCACTTGGTATTTTTCTTGTCCACGTTCATTCTTTATCAGACAAAACTTTTTTTTTTTTACTGGAAGGCCATATGACTTTGTGAGGATCTGGCATGGCCCGCCTCTGGGCGTGGTCTCTAACCTTCTCTCCCCAGCTGTTGCTGATTACTCTGACGAGCAGTATCAGCATTTAAACCCCTAGTCGATGTCAGATCTTTGTTGGAGCATCTTGCCTTCTGGTTAGAGTCTCAGCCGCCAGGTTCTTACACCTCGCTTCTAGCCAACACGTTAATCCTGTTTTTTTTTGTGCTTGCCTCGCTTCAGGTTCTAACCATTGTGCCGCCTCGTTCTGGGACTTACCTTGTGCTGCCTGAACAAGCCTACCTGCTGGAACTCTGGAATTCCTCCTCTCTGGCTTTCTCCTCCACTTCCAGGAGGTTCCCGCTCCCACACCAGAACCATTCTCAGGAGAGATTGGGAAATGTGCGGGTTTCCTCCTTCAATGCTCCTTGGTATTCTTTCGCTCTTCACAATCCTTCGCTGAAGACTCCTCCAAGGTCTCATATATCATCGGTTTGCCAAGGGAAAAGGCATTAAGATGGGCGAAGGCCAAGTATAACCTTCGGACTATAAGCCAGACACCATTTAACCAATTTATTGAGGACTTTAAACAGACTTTTGGAATCAAATTCAACGAGACGGAGATTTCACAAAAGTTGAGGACTTTAAAGCAGGGACATTGCTCAGCGGCACAGTTCGCATTCGACTTCAGGACGTTAGCAGCAGCCTCTGGATGGAACGAGCAGGCGCTGAAAGGGGCCTTCAGGAACGCACTGCAGGAGCCTCTTAAGGATCAACTAGTTGGGAGAGACGAACCACATTCTTTGGAGGAATTGATCACCTTAACCATCCGGATTGACAACCGCTTAAGAGAAAGACAACGCGAGAAGACCTCGAGTTCTCAGTTCACCAAGTCATTTGTCAATATTTCAATTACTGAGGATGCCAAAGAAATAATCACTCCACCTAAGCCCCATGCAGAACCCATGCAATTGGGCCACGCCAGACTAAGTTTGGAAGAGAGACAGCGCCGTTTCGAGTCCAAAGAATGTTTCTATTCTATTCTATTCTATTGTGGCGACAACAGACATTTCTGCAATAACTGCCCGCTACTGTCAAAAGGCCCAGCTCACTAGACAGTCGAGGGGTGCTAGTGAGCAGTTTATCGCACTCCCTCGGTTCCCGATTCTACATCCACGCCACCCTCATCAACGAGCACCAGAGGAGTTCAGTGCACGTGTAGCTGAGTTAATTTTATTTATTTATTTACTTACATTGTTTTAATGAACCTTCTCAAAACGCCTTTTTGTTTAATTTACATGTCTGGTATCGCTTTTGTATTATAGTAGGACTATTTCTGTTTATACTGCTTTTCATTTTTGGTTTCTGATATTGTTTTGGGAGGATGGTATTTGGTGTTGCACAGGGCGGAGTTCTGGGACGCGGCTGCAGCAGTCAGGGAGAGGCTGCCTAACTGAGCTGCTGGTAAGATACACGCTAATGCTACACCTCACTCTCAGTAATATTTCTAACATTAAATATAGTTCTAACAGTTATGTGTTGCATAAAAATACAATGTTAAGTGTCTTAAAAAAAACTTTGGGTTTGGTTGAACTTAAAATGTTACTTTTATGTAGTTTGGTTGAAATTTTCACTCCACGTTTCTTTCCAAAATGTGTCTGCTGGGCCGCAGGGATTTGACTGTGACTGAGTGCGCCTCGTGGTTAAGTGTGTCCCACACTCTGTTTTGTAGGAATAACCCGTCGCAGAGCCTGAGTCCAGTGTGTTCCTTTTTACAACTGTCACACACGCACTGGTGGACTCTGGAGCCGAACAGAACCTCATTTCAGAAAATCTGGTTCTCCACCTGCGGATCCCTCTTCAGGAGATTACCTCTTCTTTACCCGTCATGGACATATCTGGCCAAATTATCACCAAGATCAAGAACCGAGTCTAAAGAAACATAACCCCGTCATTAACTGGACTGAAAGGAGGATTGAGTCTTGGAGCAACCACTGCTTGGAAAAGAGCCTGCACTCTGCCATGCCGGCCCTGGCGCAGAAAATAGGACCCCCTGAGAAAATCGACCTGACCAAGGTTCCTCCTGAATACCACGACCTTGCCCCAGTGTTCAGCAAATCCAAAGCTCTGTTCTTACCCCCTCACTGACCATACAACTGTGCCATAGAGCTGCTACCAGGGCCCCTCTTCCCTCTAGTCATCTGTTCAACCTCTCGGGATCTGAGAGGGACTCCATGAAAAACTACATTGAGGAGTCTCTCTCCTCGGGCATCATTCGTCCCTCCACATCCCCAGTTGGTGCTGTTTTTTTCTTCGTGACCAAGAAAGATAAGCGTCTTCGTCCTTGCATCGATTATCGAGGACTCAATCAAATAACCGTCAAGAACAAATATCCCTTACCTCTCATCGACTCCGTGCACCAGCAACTTCATTCAGCAACCATTTTCAGAAAGCTGGATCTCCGTAACGCCTATCATTTGGTAAAGATTAGAAAGGGGGATGAGTGGAAAACGGCATTTAAGACCCCCTTAGGACACTTTGAATACCTGGTAATGCCTTTCCGATTAACTAACGCCCCTGCAGTGTTTCAGTCACAGCTCACGCCTCCTCCTCTCAGTTCGTGTCCACAGCACATGCCACGCCCACGTTGCCATGCCACCACCTCATCATGCCACTTACCTGCACCTGTTTCCACCTGTATTAATGCTCACTCCTCACTCCCAGTCTCCGCCAGATTGTTGAACGGTTCGCCCAGTAAATGTCCAGCACTTATCACAGATTCATGCCTGCCTTACCTTTGACCTTTTGCCTGCGTCTCAACTCCTGCCTCTTGCCTGCTCCCTTTTGGATACCTTCTCAGACTCGGACTTGGAACGACAAACCCTTCTTCTGCCTTCTGGACCTGGCTTTTTGGATCACCCTTCTCTGGATTTGGCTGCCAACCTCTGACCTCCCGGTTCTGACCCTACGCCTGTTATTGGATTTCTCCATCGGCTTAACCCCCTCATTTGACGCAGTATCTGTTCTTGTCACCCAGTGCCCAGAACCCCAGCCTGTGACAGAACCTGACCTGCTACAGAGCGTGAGTGCTGTTTTCTGTACATCCCAGAACAAGCCTGTGTTAACCAATAAAACGTTAAATCGTTGTGTTTGTCTACTTGTGCTGACTCCATTCTCGCCCTGCCTTGTCAGTTACATAATTTTTTTGAACATTTTCGTTTTTGTCTACTTGGACAACATTCTGATTTACTCCCAGGACACTACTCAACATCAACAGCAGTCCTCCAGCGACTCTATGAAAACCAACTGTTCATAAAGGCAGAGAAATGTGAGTTTAATGTAACCACTGTAACATTCCTGGGTTCCGTTTTTGGACAGGGTTATTACAAGACTGATCCAGAAAAGACCAAAGCAGTGGCTGAGGGGCCCGTTCCGTCCGACCGTCATCAGCTACAGAGGTTCCTGGGGTTTGCCAACTTCTACCGGTGTTTTATCAAGGACTACAGCAGGGTGGCTGCCCCCCTAACACAACTCATCTCTGTTCAGAAGCTGTTTATTTGGTCCCCAGAAGCTCAAACAGCTTTTGGTGAGTTAAAATCTCATTTTGTGTCCGCTCCCATTCTGCGCCACCCAGACCCTAGACTCCAGTTTATTGTAGAAGTAGACTTTCTGATTCAGGAGTTGAAGCGGTTCTTTCTCAGAGAGCTTCCATGGATAATAAGATCCATCCATGTGCCTACTTTTCTCGCCGACTGTCTCCTGCCGAATGCAACTACGACGTCGGTAATAGAGAACTGTTGGCCATCAAGCTGGCTCTGGAAGAATGGCGACACTGGCTGGAGGGTACCGAGACTCCATTCCTGATTTGGACGGACCACAAAAACCTCGCCTATCTGCAGACAGCCAAGAGACTCACTCCACGGCAGGCCAGGTGGTCATTATTTTTCAGCAGATTTAACTTCTCAATTACTTACAGACCTGGCTCCAAGAACATCAAGCCCGACACCTTGTCAAGATTATGGTCGGGCTCAGGGAGAACCAACAACGAGGAACCTATTATCCCAGCCACCATGTTCGTCGGATCCCTCACATGAGCCATTGAAGGGGAGATTAAGGACGCTCAGCGGACGGAACCAGACCCAGGCGGAGGACCACCCGCGAGAATGTATGTACCCAGTTTTGTCAGAGCTAGAGTACTAGAGTGGCTCCACTCCAGTCAATTCTCTTGCCATCCAGGTATTAATCGCATGCTAAGTCTAACTAAGAGATATTTTTGGTGGCCATCCCTTTTAGCAGATGTAAAAGAGTTTGTCATGGCTTGTACTACTTGTGCCCGATTCAAAAGTAGCAACCAACCTCCAGTTGGTCTTCTGCAGCCGCTACTGGTTTCCAGTCGTCCATGGACCCACATCTCTCTGGACTTCGTCACTGGCTTACCTCCCTCCCAAGGTAACACAGTTATTCTGACTATAATCGATCGTTTTTCCAAGGCTGCACATTTCGTTCCCCTAACCAAACTCCCTTCAGCTTTTGAGATGGCTCATTTAATTATTCAACATGTGTTCTGGATTCATGGCATCCCGATGGACATTGTATCAGACAGAGGCCCACAATTCACATCTCAAGTCTGGAAAGTGTTCTGCGATGGACGCGGGGCTAAGGTGAGTCTCACGTCGAGGTACCATCCACAATCCAACGGGCAGTCTGAACGTTGTAATCAGGAACTAGAGGTCGACCTTAGATGTTTGGCTAGTGATAACCCTGCGACATGGAACAAACGGTTAACTTGGACTGAGGATGCCCATAATACCCATGTTTCCTCTGCCACAGGTTTTCCACCCTTTGAGATCTCCCTGGGTTACAATCCTCTGCTGTTCCCCAGTTTTAAAAGAGAGGTCGCTGTTCCCTCAGTTCAGACACATCTACGCAGGTGCAGAAGGATCTGGAGGCAGGGCAAGCGTGCTCTCATGCGCACGGCAGAACAAAACAAGAGGAGTGCAGATCAACATCGTTCAGCTACCCCCAAGTACAAGGTTGGTGACAGGGTCTGGCTGTCCACTAAAGACATCCAGTTGAGAGGTACATCTCGGAAAGTGGCCCCTCGATTCATTGGCCCTTTATCCATAGAACCCACCTCTGTCCCACCCACTCCCTGCATCCATGCACATTCATCCCACGTTCCATGTATCACAATAAAGCCAGAAGTACGAAGTCCTCAGGTTCTTGCGCCTCGTTTCTAGCCAACACCTTAATCCTGTTTTGTTTTTTTTTGTGCTTGCCTCGCTTCAGGTTCTAACCATTGTGCTGCCTCGTTCTGGGACTTACCTTGTGCTGCCTGAACAAACCTACCTGCTGGAACTCTGGAATTCCTCCTCTCTGGATTTCTCCTGGACGACTCACTCCTCACTACTGGGCCTCCTCACTCTCCAAAAACCTGAAAGAAAGACAAAAGGTTATACTCTAAATATTTACGGATATTCCTCTACTGGATTTGTTGGTACTTGAGACTCACCTTACTCCACTCCTGTCGTTTCAGATCTCCCCGACCATTGCACTGTAAATATTAAGCACCTGTAAATAAACCACTTACCTTTATGTCCTGTCTCCGTGTTCTGGTTCTCGGGTCCGCTCAAACGGCTAAATCCTGCATAATGTCAGACTTAGCATAGCCTGACACTAAACTGTGAACAGATATCCAGAATGATTCTGTTACATCTGATAAGGAGAGCCTTTCAGGATCTTAACTTGTTTTTTTCTACAACAACAGGAGCAAGGAATCTATGTCATGGTTTGTGACGATGAACTCAAAATGCAGGGGGACACAGGAGAGCTTAAGAGCTAACCTAAATAAATACAGGAACGGAAAACATACTATAATACAAAGATGCTCAAAGAGACCAGAAAGGAGGGCAATGACTTCAGCAAAAGCTGAACAATGGCTGACTGAAGGTAAAATGAGACAGAATAGAATATATAGGGCTGAGGCTGATGAGGAGATGGGAACCGGCTGGGCTGATTGACACATCGAGCAGCTGCAGATGGGTTAGGCAGGACTGGAGAACAAAGTGATGAACAAATGTAAACTCAGAGAAACTAAATATGACAACAAAAGGGAATAGACTCATGAATGATCCTAAAAAATACAGATACTGACAATCTAACATTCTAATAAGGGATCCACTGATGATAATGGCTAAATTGTTGCTGCTGAAAGTCTGGAGATGGTTCTCTCAAAGTGTTTTAGTCTTTTTTAGCCTCTTCACATCAGTATGTTATCTCAGGTTACAGTGATATAAACAGAACAGAACCTTTCCCTAACATTTAGTGTTTATCTGTAGTGGAACAGTCAGTCTTACGTGCAGAGAGATGTGAACCATCATACAGCTCATCCACCCAGGGTCAGGGGAAGATGGGGTCTATTTCCAGCAGCCACTGGGTGAGGGGCGGAGTCCATCCTGGGCACGCCATCGGTGTGTGCTGATGTGTAGATCACCTTCCTGTGATAAACAGATCCATACACACCATCCAAAGCCTGCAGGTCACTTGTGTTTGGGTTAAAGTTGCTGCAGGAGTTCAACTTCAGTCCGAATAGAGACTGTACCTGCTGAAGTTACTTAGGGGCTTACACCACTGGTTTGTAAAACACAAATTAAATCTGAACCACATGCAGAGTTTCAGCGACCTGTAACCTGACTGTCTCAGGATGTGTTGTTAATCAAAGAACACCGAACGCTTTAATCATAGGTAGCTTAGAAATGTCCACAAAACATCTGCATATCATCCAGTTATTTAAGCTGAAGCTTTATCAATCAATAGTTTTAAAATATGTTTCAAAAATAAGTCTTTATAGGAAATCAAATCTCTGAGGGCCAAGAAAGTTTCAAGGTTTTACCGCTCTATATTTTTTTGTGGCTAAAGAAGATAAAAAGGAATTAATTGTTTTAGTAAATGTGCAAGCTTCATCTGAAAACTCACGTTTCCCACAGAAAGTAGTGATATTGGACCCAGTGCTTTAAGAACGGATGCAGTGGTTCTGATCAGCTGGAGCACATCATGTGTTGGAGAAAGCAGAGTTCTGATTGTGGTAATAACAACTTACCAAAAGATTAAAGATGTGGTTACAGATCTACTGGCTTCTCTCACACACTCAGATGTAGGAGCTGTGGAGACAGAAGGAAAATAGATGTCATAGTTAGGAATAACACCTCCTGTAGTTATTTAATTAATGTTTGGGCTCAGATAAGTGTAGAAAAAAAATCTGTAAATTTTAAAAATCTGGAGCGAATGAAAACATTATGAGCATGTTCATTGTGAGATGCTCTGTTAGTTGTTTTTGGAAGTTCAGTTATTGAGTATAGATTTGTTTTATACACGTCCCTAACTTTCAATACAATATAACATATCTGGCAGTACAATATATGCAAACATTTCACATCTGACTTTGATTTTGAAATTTATATTTGTATCCTGATTTTGAGATTTTGAAAATCATTTTTATATATTTTTTTTATATAAGCCTCTCCCTGGGCTGCCACCTTATCGCGGTGGAGGGGTTTGAGTGTCCCAATGATCCTAGGAGCTATGCTGTCAGGGGCTTCATGCCCCTAGTAGGGTCCCCCAAGGCAGACAGGTCCTAGGTGAGGGGCCCGACGAAGTGCAGCCCAAAGACCCCTATGATGAATACAAGTATTGGAAACAGTGTTCCCTCGCCCGGACGCGGGTCACCGGGGCCCCACTCTGG
>NC_051433.1:30457606-30462201 GCF_001649575.2 Kryptolebias marmoratus | reverse complement strand
ATGTTTCTCGGCTGGCCTGGGAACGCCTTGGGATTCCCCCGGAGGAGCTGGCCCAAGTGGCTGGGGAGAGGGAAGTCTGGGTCTCCCTGCTTAGGCTGCTGCCCCCGCGACCCGACCCCGGATAAGAGGAAGAAGATGGATGGATGGATGGATTTTTATATAAGCTATATGTGGTTTCCAACAGAGTTTATGATCTATAATCACAGCTACATAGCAATTTGTTTCATAGACTCTATTTAACTTAAGAGTTATCTCCAGAATGTCCCTGCCACCACCAAACAACATAAATTTAGTCTTATGTTCATTAAGAGACAACTTATTAACATCAAACCAGGTTTTAACCAAAACCCGTTAACTTTCTATTATTTTTACTGACTCCTCTTGAGCTAAATAAGTTTTTATATTAGTTACATAACAAATATCATTTATAGACATTATAAATAACTTTTGGTTCCAGTACTGAACCTTGTGGAACACCACAGGTTATTCTTCTTAACTGTGAAAGTTAGGAAAGATTATTTAAAATTCCTCACGGTTTGACTGTTTTTTAAAGATTTGCTAGAACAGTCGTAAAGATGGCCGTATTTTCTAACAGCCTCAGTCTGCTGCTCCTCATAGATATCTACCTCTTGTGCCAGCGATAACGAGGTTAAACAGTTATCTAGATGTCATTCATGAATGAAGAAACATGCATGAACATAGTCGTATCCCATACAGAAAAGTGCCCATAATAAACGGTGTTAAAAGCATTATTATTATTATTATTATTATCATTATCATTATTATTATTATTATTATTATTATTATTATTATTATTATTATTTTAGATAGTTTTGTCCATTGAAATAAACAAAAAGTCATGAACGCAGCAGAAAGAAAAGAGCAGAATGGAGGGAAATCCTAATTTCAATGTGATCAGACCCAATAAAGAAATGACTGATTCATTTTAAGCGCTGTCCTACTATATTACAAAACAGAATTATATATCATCAATAATAGGGAGAGACACTTTGGTAAAAGCTGCACAAGAATATAGAAATGAAATAAATAAGTTGGCAAGAAAAATGCACAAAAACATAAACACCCCTATATGGTTTATTTTACTTTAAAAAAATTGATATTTAAATATAAAAATGTACTAAATACTGCATGTAATTACACCATATAAAATACATTACATGTGATCCATAGACATTTATAAATTATGCATAAATAGACCTTTAATTTTTCCTGTTCACAATTCATACACCTCAACAGATGGTGGCAACAAATAACAGCCATGTACTCTTCACCATATAAATATCACATATAAACATTTTCATATCTGATCCTACATCCAGACATGGTGTGTGTGAGATCAGAAATGTAACATATATGTCACCGTCAGCCTGGATACAGGGCGACATGTTAGGTGTGTGTTTGGGCGGTCAGTCAGAGAACTGCTGCTTCTCATCACGGATTAATATTAGGAAGATCTCACTTTTATTTGCTGATATTAGTCCAAGCCTCCTCCAAACCTCCTCCTCCTCCTCGTCCCTCCGGTCTCTGATGGAAACCCTCTCCGCACATTGTTCTTGTTGTCAGTCGCTGCTACCACCCTGAAGTTAGCTTCCGATTTGTCTGTTCGCTAAAGCGCTATTCCCACTTTTTTTCTGGGTGTGCACTATGTTTTATCAGCTGTAGATCAGAAACTACAATACTTAGAGAGTTCAAACCTGTACTCAGTCATTCTGTGGTCAAAACAGGATCTCCTAAATGCAGATTGTTATTTGTGAAATTTTTATTCCGATTATGAAAGTTCATTAAAGGGGAAATTAAATGTTTGTTTTTGTTTGTTTGCTTTTGTTTGTTCATCTGGTCACCAAAAATAAATGTCCAGTTAAATAAAAAAAACAAAAACAACTACTTGCACTGTTCAAATCTTGACTGTATTGTGTTATAGCCCCCCCTGAAAGATGAATGCCTTGCTTTGTGTGTGTGTGTGTGTGTGTGTGTGTGTGTGTGTGTGTGTGTGTTTGTAGAGAGGTCCATGAACCACATCACAGAGGCTGTTGAGACAGTTTTTCTGAGTCCTGACGTTTTACTGCTTGCTGCAGTAATTGAAGCTTCACAGTCTTTTAACAGTCACCTAATCACACAAGCCTCAAAACACATGAATGTAAAACACTGTGGAAACTTACAACCCCAGTGATTAAAAATCAATTCTGTCCGGTCTGACAGCTCAGACTAACAGCTCCTTTAGCAAGTTCCTGTTTGCGTGCTCTGACTACATTGTCCCCGATGATTAAATCACAATTCACTCAGAGTTGTCTAACACGTGTTAAAAGGTCGGGGGGTCATATGATTTGACTGTTGCTACTTATCTTGCTTTCATTAGCTCTTACGTTTCTCATGACGGTTACTGAAATTTTCAGAAAGTGGAAATTTAGGCCAGGTTTGAAAACTCTAAGTGTTGTAGTTTTGACCTGGAACAGTTCTACAGTGGCCCAGATGCCAAAATAAGCATTTAATTAGCCTTTTTTAAATTTTATTATTACAAATAGAATAAAAGTTTCACAAATCACAAAGCATGCTTGATTGATTCTGTTTTGACTAAGGATTGAATGATCTAAATATTGTAGTGTTTGAATTAAAGTTGATAAAAGTGTGTGTGTGTGTGTGTGTGTGTGTGTGTGTGTGTGTGTGTGTTCCATTGACTTCCATTCATTTCGACACCTTAACTACAGCCTAACCCTGACCCTTACCCTAACCCTAACCATTACCAGTACATAGCTAACCCTAAACCAAACCTTAGTCCTAAACCAAACCCCTAACCCAAAAACATCATTTCTCCTCGTGGGGACCAGGCTTTGGTCCTACAGTGGCCCAGATGCCACTGTAGGACCACACACACACACACACAAATTGTTGGAATAGCACTTTAGCAAAGTGCCGAGTCGGAAGTTGGAATCGGAGGCTGACTTCAGCGCCAGCAGACCCGTGATGAAATCAGCCCAAACGACGGTAGAAAAGCCGGATGAACGTCGAGTAGAGAAATATTCTGACCTCTAATGATGTCTCTGACTGCAGACTAAGCAGGAAGCACCCTTTTACCTCTGTCTGCTTGTCTGCTGTTGCAGGAAAAATAAATAAATAAATAAAAGGCTACCATTTTCATTTTTGGTAAACAAACCCAAAATAATTACCTTATGCATAAAATGACACAGCAGAAACCAAACCACTGCAATTTATTCAACATAACATGTAACGTTCTGTCAGCTATATTCAGAATTTATTTCTGTTTTATTTATTTATTTAGGTGTCTTACAAGTGTCCAAAGTAGATTTTCTGTGAGCCAGGCACTGGGAGGAGAGGGACTTTATCTCCACGTGGATCTAGGTTACATACAGGAGCATCCCATGAAGTTAAAAGCTTGCAGCTCCACACTCTCCAGGTTGAATGGAGGAAGCTCCCCGGATGGGAAGAGGAACATCTGCAGAACATCTACAGGACTGAAGCCCAGCTGTTTTAAGTTTGAATATGGTTCTGGATAAATTAACCTGTCCTGACTTTTGGACTGGGGATCAATGGGATATGGAATAATGCCAACATCACATACAGAAAAAAACAGGGTTTTATTCTTCTTGTAAAACAAACAAAAAGAACTGTTTTAATCCTAAAGGTCTTTTGTACACACATAATGAAATTATACAGAAACATAATATTCTGGTCTCCCTGCAGAAACACAACATGTAATCAGTGTTGTCTCCTGACATCAAATATTTATTATTTTGCAGCTTTGATTATGACATAAATGTTTTCTTAGACAACTTTAGCATCACTTTTGAAAGCACCTTTAGTTTGGACCCTCTGATCAGAAATGTATTTGTTCTGAGAATAGCTGCACTTGTCAAACAGGAAGGGACAGAAATTATTATTATTATTGTTGTTGTTATTATTATAGCATTGATGTAGAGTGCAGAACACCTCATTGACTCTCCTACAATCAGTAGCAGATTAAAAAAGCAGTGATTATAGCTGTATAAAATAAGTATATGTTTGACACTCCTTGGTACAGATGGTGATGGAGTTTCCAGAATGGCTGTCCTGCGTCCTCCGGGCCGGTAGGTGGCGCTGTGCTGCGGCTGTGACAAACCGAATCAGGCGGAAGCAGAGTGGACAAACATCGATGGGTCCGGGACTGTAGGGAAGCAGCTCCAACATGGAGAGTCCGGAGTTATCTTTTACTTTAGCGTATGTGGCGTTTGCCCTGTGCTTCATATTTACTCCCAACGAGTTCCGCGCGGCCGGGTTGACCATCCAGAGCCTGTTCTCTTCCTGGCTGGGCAGCGAGGATGTGGGCTTCATCCGGTACCACGTCCGGAGGACCAGCTGCACTGTCCTGGTCCACTCCGCTCTGCCTCTGGGTCGGTTCCGAACCACACTCACACCTGAAACAAGTTTAACAGAACCGTGTGAGCTCACAGTGAGCGCTGCTGGCAGAAGAGAGGAGAAATAACAAATCTAAAACAGACAGGTGTTTGACCTGGAGGACTAAAACAGACAGGTGTTTGACCTGGAGGACTAAAACAGACAGGTGTTTGACCTGGAGGACT
>NC_051433.1:30450306-30455384 GCF_001649575.2 Kryptolebias marmoratus | reverse complement strand
CAAACAGACAGGTGTTTGACCTGGAGGACTCAAACAGACAGGTGTTTGACCTGGAGGACTAAAACAGACAGGTGTTTGACCTGGAGGACTAAAACAGACAGGTGTTTGACCTGGAGGAGTAAAATTACATTTTTAAAGTTTCGAGTCCAAATAATTAAACAAGGCAGGCACATTTAAAAAATCTCCACAATATATAGGATTTTTTTTACGTTTTTAAGTTTACAAAGTTATAGTAGATGCAAAGGAATTTTCTTTTTTTCTTGATTTTTATTTTATGAAGGTAACATTCAGAGTAAATGTTGATAAAATGCTTGTTTCTGGTAAAAGTTAATTTTTTAAGTATTAATAACAAATGTATTTAATTATTCATTTGAGAATCAGTCCCAAACAGAAACACTTTTTTGTATTTCTGCCACGTGGCCACAAAATGAACATCTGTCTTCTGTAATAAAGACATATGTATTTATAAATGACCGAGTTTAAAGGCTGGTATTGATCAGTGTTCTGATAAAGAGAATGAATACAATAATTTCTGCTGATGTTGTTTACAGATCTAATGTTTAGTGACGGATGTTTTCCATCTCTCCAGGTTACTACATCGGCATGTGTTTCGCTGCTCCAGACAAGAATCTCTTCTACGTTCAGCAGGTTGGTTCTGTCTTTATATATTTTTCATCATTTGTTGTATTGTTGGTACCTGTGTTTCTGAGGAGCGACAGGGCAGGGTTTCTGTTCTGGGGAGTTGTTCACCATGGCTTCTCAGAGTAGTAAACTTAGGTTTTGTTTACCCTAGAAAGATAGTTTAGTTACACGCCTACGTCAACCAACAAGTAAAACCCCATTAATCCTACGTGCTGTGAGGATAGGAACGCCCCTTAGTTTGTTGCTATGACGATGAACCAGGCCCTGAAGATATCTGTGACTTCCCCCAGGAGTCGGGGCCACAGCCGTCTGCCTGGTGATCTGCAGTTAGGACTCTCCATGTGTGTTAAATAAATCCTTAAACTGAGAAACAGATTGTTCTAAGGAGCTTGATTCTTACAATCTGAACATGCTTTTCAGTCTTTAACGTCGAGACACGCTGAAGGGGGTGTGCAAACTTGTAGTTTTGCTCCTCTTTGATTGACTTAACATGTTAGCACTCCCAGCAATAAAACAAGAGCACACAGCGTTTATCGAGTCTAACTTGACATTCGTAGTTATAAACTAAAAACAGTTGTTAGTAAAGTTAATTATCTACATTATACACCCCCCTCCCTCAGCTTCCTGGTGATTCAGTGCAGCTCAGCTACAACTCCCTGATCCCAGCTGTGGAGAGGAGAAAGAAAGCTCGGAAACTGCCTATGAGTCCCACAGAACAGAGCAGGGGTCTCCAGTCCTGGTCCTCAGAGCCACCATCCTGCATGTTTTACTTGTTCCTCTGCTCCAACACACCTGATGTGAATGAATGGGTGATTATCAGGCTTCTGCAGAACATGAAGAGGTGATTTAACCTCTGAATCAGGTGTGTTGGAGCAGAGAAACAAGGAAAACATGCAGGATAGTGGTCCTGAGGACCAGGGTTGGACACCCCTGGAATAGAGGAACAACATTGAGTGATATCACGCTATTTAGTAGGACAAGACACCAACAAGTGTGTAAAAAGTGGGAACATAAATGCCTTTATGCTGATTGCAAGTGAATATTTTTGGATGGAGCACATTATTAACACATAATCAGGATGCTGAGAGCACACACTCCCTCCCACCCACTGCAGGGGATATGATGAGAGAAGCTGCTATGATATATAGTGCTGTGAAAAAGTCTTAATATTCAACTAAGCAAACTTTGTTGTCATTGTGTAAGTGTACGAGTTCTTCTAAGGGTTGTTTTTTTGTTTATTTAAGTTAAGCAGTCATTGTAAAAATTCTTACTGGCCAAAACATGTAAAAACTGGTGCTGTATGTCAGCCAATGTTTGCTCTGATTTCTGAAGACTGGCATCGACATCATGATAAAGATTGCTGTTTTATACCGTTCTTTAGTTTTTATTGGTTGGTCAAACTTTCAGCCAGTTCCCTCATCCAGGGATTTGCCATGTTCTATCTCCAATAATTCCTGGTGTTTCCCAGATGAAGCTGTTGTTATTCCATGTTTTTTTTTATTATTATTTTTAACATCTCAGCTCTGTTTCCCCAGGTGAGTGGCGGCTGGAGAACCTTTCTTCTTCTCTCGCTGTGCCTCCACTTGTCCACCGGGATCCTGGTCTTCTACTGGTCCCTGTGGTGCTGGCACAATCATCCCATAAGCAGGGCTTTGCGGGCTCACGTAAGGCCTTCGTTTCCCAGCTGGGGCTCTGTGGCAGTCAGCGTCAACACAGAGTTCAGGAGGATAGACAAGTTTGCGACAGGAGTACCTGGAGCCAGAGCTGTCGTTACAGACAACTGGGTGTTGAAGGTGAGTGGGTTTGAGACATTTATGACTACTGATAGATTAAATTATATTTACTGCTTTCTGGGTAATGAAGCTAAAACATACAGTGGAAGGCAGTAAACCCATAAAGGCTCCCAGTAAGGATTTGAACAGAGGGCCTTCATTCCTAACCACTGCTGCACAGCGCCACCCTCTGGTTGTAGGTACAACATGTCTGCTCTCTCCTCGTGTCTCCAGGTCACCACCTATCACGTCTACATGGCCTTACAGAGTGAATGTCACGTGACTGTGACAGAGTCCAGACAGCACCAGCTGAGTCCTGAATCAGCCTCCCCCATCCAGATGTTGACCCTGAGAGTGGAGAGCATCAACCCTGCAGTCAGATCATTCAACATTAGGTATGTTTGCGTTCATCCTTATATATCTGCACGTAGACAGACTGTCTCAGTCTTTCTTTATAATAGTCTCTGTTCTAACCCACTATGAATTCTCCATTCAACACCTGTCCTAAACTCCAACATGAACCTCCCTGTTAATCTAAGGTCAGAAAGAATCACCTGTAGGAGAGGTGAAAAGGGAACCAAGATCAAAAGAAATGGTAAAGCTCTTTATGGTCACCATGGTAATTGCAAACCTGTGACTGTCACTCCCTGACTGAGGCAGACTGAAAGTAAGTCGCAGACAGTCAGTTGCTGTGTAAAAACTATAAACCAGATCTGAAAAATTCTTCAATCCAAAGCAGCAGAAGGCTCTGATCCACATGTTTTATATATTCTTTTTGTTTCTGTAGTGTTTTATGTAGAAGATATGACAAGGTAAAAAAGGCTCTTCACTTCCTGTTTTGAGCGGAAGTCTGTTGAAGCACTGCATTCTGGGGGGATTTCAGAGTATTTGCCAAAAAGAGTTGTGGGAGTAGGAAGAGGTTGCAAAAGATTTGAACTGTGTAAAATTTCCAACATTAGCGAGTCACGCTTGTCTGTGTGTGCATGTTTGTCTGAACAATCAGCAAAATATCTCTGAGCCGCTGGACGGATTGAATGAATCTCAGAGAGTAATCATCGTATCTACAACTGATGAACTTACCGAGTCAGTCCAATTCAAGATGGCCACCGCACAAATAAATCTAAACTCAACCAGTTTTACAGATATTGAGCTAAAGTTTGATGTGGTAGCAGCTGGGACATTCTCTGTCACACATCAGGTCACTTTCACGGCTACAACTCCCAACATTTCTCATAATGAGCCTGAACCTCTTGCATGATGTGTGTTCCTTCAGTGATAGACCTTTAATTCTTTTGTTTTATTTAAGGAGATGACTCTTCACTAACTCATGATTTTCACAGAGCTGTTTGTCTCCTATACCAGCGGTCCCCAACCATTTTATCTCCACAGACCGGCCTTTAAAGGTGCGGTGGATAAATACAAAATAAAATGATATGAGCTGCATGAAAATGGGGGTATTTTTAAAAACCTAATAAATGTAAATCCAACGTGTTAGCTGGTAGCTTTGTTAGCTGGTAGCTTTGTTAGCTGCGTCCTGGTGTTGTATTATCAACATGAATAACACCGTCTCCTCCCCCTGATGTTCTCTGGTGATGTTTAAACATGCCCTTTAAAATAAGAGACACCACAAATATAAAGTGCACAAAGAATACAACTCACCATAACGCTGAATCAGTGGAGCCCTGAGCCTGTTTCTCAGTAACGAGTCTGTCTCATCTAGGGCTTCCAGATGTTTGTTTTTACTCATTTTGCTGCTTGTGGGTTTGTTTTTAGTGGTAACGGATCACGTGACCTCGATAAGCGTTCTGACATCAAGAGTGAGTCAGAGACGGATGGAGTGGAGAGAATCCGGTCAGTTTTCAAATTAAATGTCGTTCAGACTCCGAAAATTAAAAAAAATACTGTAAGTTAATTATTCTTTCTGTGTGGCTCAGTACCAAATGACCCACGGACCGGTACCAGGTTGTGGACCTCTGTTCTAAAGGATAACAGGCAGTGGGTATAAATGAATCCCTCTGGATTTATAAATATGTTTAACCAGCAGTTTGAAATATATTTGAAATGAATCCACTCAGACCCAGAAAAAAGCAGGCTCTTGCTTCTAAGGATACATTCCTGAATGCCTTAAAGAGTTCACACTCACAAACACAACTTAGTACAAGGTTCTAGATCAGTGGTGCTTTTTCAGCATGTGAGCTACTTATAAAACAACCAAGTCAAAATGATCTACCTACTAAATACAAAAATGAAAAACATATAACCATTTTTAGATTTATTAAAGATTCTTTGTAAGTACAATGTATGTTGATGTACCTTGCAATAAGCCAATATTGCACAACACACATAATAAAAAATTATTTACATTTTTTGCAGTTACCCAAGTTTACTTTGATGATTTGCACTGAATTGAATCAGCTAGGGATGCATAGTCCGGACAGTAGCTGCTGACAGCCAGCCTCAAGCACATTTCCAAATGTTCATCAGTCATGGTGGAACGGTATTTTGACTTAATGATCTTCATGTAGGAAAAGGCTGACTCACATAAATAAGTGGAGCCGAATAATGCAGTCAAGGAGGTAGCACATTTCCTCATGTTGGGGTACTTTACCTCTGTGAGTAAGTTCCAGAACTGTCCATGAGCTCTCGACTTCAGCTCAATGTCAG
>NC_051433.1:30434334-30449110 GCF_001649575.2 Kryptolebias marmoratus | reverse complement strand
GCAGATGAGGCAAACACACTTCGAAAAAGACATCGTGAAAAAAAAATCCACCTCCCATTCCGTATGAAAGTGGTATGTTTTCGCCTTCTTACTTGGTCCAGCTTTCTCACTCATTTTGATCACAATATATTTTAGCAATAGCTTAAAAACGGAGGTAATTTGCGAACTAGCTTGTAAGCTTTGCTGCGCAAACGCCATCGTTTAGGCATGCGCGGTGACCTAAAGGTCAAAATTCAGGTGTCATCTGAATGGTTGCCCTGTATGTCAATCAAGTGACGGGATGTTTGATTGGCTGACAAATATTTTTTAACGTCACGCTGCGATCGACCAGTAGATCGCGATCGACGTAATGAGCACCCCTGTTCTAGATCAACATCAAAGGGATTATTGTGCTTCAGAATCATTTGATGCAGCTTAGATTCAGGAAACATTAATCTGTGATGGTGGAGCAGTACCCATGTACCAGCACTGTTAGTTTTCCTGTTTTTATGCTGCTGCTGCTGAGAAACTGTGGATGCTTTAGACCAAAAACTGGTGTGGAGACACAATGGTTTCTGTCCTGCTAATAAACATTTCTGTTGTTTTCTTTTCAGTCTTAACTCTACAGATTATGCTGATCTCAGGGAGAAGCTTCATGCTCCCATCAGAACCTCTCCCAATGTTGTGATCCACCAAACCATCAGCGAGCTCTTCCTGGAAACCTTCAGAGCTCAGGTGGAGCTAAACCAGCCGTACACGCTTCCCAGTGGACAGGTACGCTGCAGCCATGCTCAGGACTCGGAACGACGTCTGCACATCTGAGGCAAAACACGTCTCTGCTTCGTGTCCCCACAGGAAGTGGAGCCCTGCATCGGCTGCATGCAGGTCCCAGCAGGCACCAAGCTGGTTAGACTCTGCCAGGCTGCAGGTAAGAATGAGCTGCTACAGCTGTGCTCAGGAGCAACAAGGTTTCCTTTCCAGGGTACAACAATCAACCTCAGGGAGTTTATTGTGTTTCCTTCTCAAATCCACACAGGGTCAAAGCATAATTAAAGGCTCAGATTAACCCCAGGGACAGTTTTAGACTTACTAATGAACCTAACATGCAAGCTTTGGTCTGTGGGAGGAAACCGGAGAACCTGGAGTAAACCCGCGTGAGCTCAGGGAGAACATGTAAGCTCCACCCAGAAAGGCCCCAGGCCGGGATACAAGCCTGCAGCCTTCTTCCTGGGAGGCGACAGCTCTAACCACTGCTCCACTGCTCCACCCTCAAATAAATAAAACAATTAAATATCAACAAACTGTCCTCATTTTTAGGTTCACTCATAGAATTTACAGATCCCTCTTTCACACGGACCCTATTTCAGAAGTCCAGCTCTACTCCGCTCTACTCAGCTTGGCTCAATAAAGAATGCATCACGTTCACACCGGCCAGTTTGGTCGGTAGCAGAGGAACGCTTCCTCATGTTGCAGGGGGCGGGGCCGCGGCGCGGGGGGCGCACTACCGAAACTTAGCGTAAGTTGTGTAAACAACAGAAGCGCTATGAACAACGTTGGCCCTGTGTTGTTGCTGTTGTTTAAACTTCTGGGGATTCTCCTGAGACTTCAGGAAGAGAGGCGCAGTGGAAGAAATGCTCTGGATGCTGTGATTGTTGCACGGAGTAGGACAGCTGTTATCCGCCGGAGATTTCAGGCTTTACAGGCCTTCAGCTGGGGGACAGACGGCAGAAACGTTGCAGGGTAAGCTAACGCTGTAGTTTATATTCCTACCTTCGCTCTTTATGCTTGCATCTGGTCACACCCACAACCAATGAGTGAACAGGAGCTAAGCTTGCTCCGCCCACGAAGCAGGGCCGGCCCAGCTGGCCCAACTCCGAGGCAGGGACCAAAGAAGCAGGACCGGGCTCAAAAAAATGCAGATGTAAACGCGCACAAAGCGCGCTGAGTAGAGTGGAGCCGGGACCGTTAGGGTCCATGTAAAAGGGCCAAGAGATGCAAACATATGCTTTGTTATTTTAAACTGGAGCGTTTGTTAATTTTCCACAAATCTGAGAAGGATTCACATCCCCCTTAATTTAGCTATTAACTTTTATTAAAGGAGAATACACAAAATGTTTTTCCTTCTTCGTAAAAGTTTGTTTTTTTCCTTCATTCTAAAATGTAAAAATAAATGTCAACAATTTATTTTAGTTCTTTAATTACAGAATGAAACCAGAAGCACTCAGAGAGCGCAAGCCTCTGCCACGGCCACAGTGGGATTAAAACATGATGCCATCTGGATCACCACCAAAATTTAATCCATTGTTTTTTGTAACAACCCCAACATTTTCTTAAGATTTCCTCCAAATCTTTTCTTTAGTTTTTACCTGATCTTTGCTAATAGACACCAAACCAACTACTGAAAACCCAACTTCCTTGGCGGAGGAAACAAACTAGTTGTTTACAACTTAACAGCTTGATTTATTCCAGATTTTAATCTTCATTTCAATCTTTAAGTAGGTTTTGTTTATTTAATAAGAAAAGCAGCAGAAAAGGTTCCTTTGATTGCTGCTGACCCCTGAGTTCACTCTTGATTTGAGGTCATGTGGAGCTAGTCCTCCATAATTCAAGCCACTTTGTGCAACGCATGATGCTATCGCCACCATGCTTGACAGTCCAGCTTGAAACAGCAGGAGCTTCTTTGTTTTTCAGCACCCTCTCAGTCCATGCTCAGGTAAACCTGGCTTCACTGTTCTTCTCCAGTCCATTCAGTCTCCAGTTCACAGCCTGTTTGGGCCTTGGTGGCTCCTGGGTTGTTCCTGAACATCCAAACCAATTTCCTTCCACCTGACAGGGACAGATGCTGTCAAACAGATACCTTTTATGCTGGCAAGGAGAAACGACCAACTGCAGTCAATCGTGATCACTAATGACCTGACCATGTCAAGTTCAAAGACCTTCCAGACCCTTCAGCACCACTTAGTAGTAAAAGATTTGGGTCTGTATGCATATATTTGACCTTGTGTGGATTACTGAAATTTGTAATGAATTCAAATCTGTTTAAAAAAATGATTGAAGTTGAATGTTATATAATCCTTCCACCCTGGAAAAAATGGTTTTATATCAATCATTAACTAATTAAACTGACATTCATGCCCATGATGAGTGTGTAACTTCTGACCACAGCTGTATGGAGTCCAGGTGTTACTTGTTTTTATGTTGTTCCTAAATGGGACAAACCAATCTATGGCAGCGTTATTGGTTAGGTTAGAGTTGGTCTGTCATGCCCGTTAAAGTTTAGATATGCAATCAGAACTTGATTTGATTCTAGCTGTGTTTGCCTTCCAGGAATGGACCATGAATCAGAGTGCCAGCTGTGTTTTTGCAGACCGATGTGGTGTTTGATGTGTCTGGGTCGATGGTTTGCAAGCCGCCAAGACCAGCAAAGACCAGAGACCTGGTTGTCCACCAGAGTCCCCTGTCCCACCTGTAGAGCCAAATTTTGTATACTGGACATCTGTGTTGTCCAGTGAAAAGACCAAAACACAAATTCAAACGGACATTTTTCTCTTAGAATAAGCTAGACAGGACACAGTCTGCTGTATCTCTTCTGTTCCTGTTTCTCCCTTTGTTTTAAATGAGTTTAATTCTGTTCAGTTCAGTTTATTTACAGTGCCTATAAAAAAGTATTATTGGATGTTTAATGCTTTTATTGGTGTCATAAATCTGACATGGTCAATATAAACTGGCCTTCATTACAACAAAACCTTCAATGTCAAAGTGAAATCAAATTTCTATGCCTTTAAATGCCTTTTAAATAAAAATATGAAATGTGACATAAATGACTGCAGAAATATTCATAAATATTATAGTGTCTGTCCTAATTCTACTCAGAAAAGATTATTGAAGGTACAAGTCAGGGGATGGATACAAAAGGTTAAGGCTCCAAACATCCCCAGGAGTTCTGTTAAATCCATCATCAAGAAATGGAAGGAATATGGGACATGTGTAAATCTACCAAGAGCAGGTTGTCCTCACAAACTGAGTGACTGAAGAAGGAGAACAGAGAGAGAGACCACCAAGACCCCTGTGAGCTGAAGGAGGTCCAAGCCTCAGCAGGAGAGATGGGAGAGACTGTACAGATAACTACTGTTGTCAGGTGAGTTGCAGACAGCATGTGGGAAACAGGGATTTAAAGATGAGGAAGACAAAAAAAAAATAGTCATTTTAAAGTGGACACAAAACGGCAGGAGTAAGCCCTGTTACCCTGACAAACAGCTTAAAGAAAGCACTTGGTGACACAGAGGTTGCAAATAAATATAAAAATGCTGAACAAAAGAGTAGAGCTCTTAAACTGTGTTCCATGACCGTACGTAAAGCATTCTGCTTTTCCTGAATCTGAAATTCAACTGTCTGGCAGACCCTCCTCTTCAAATCCCCTGAATGGACTCACCAGGGAGGCTTAGGAGTGTGATCCCTCTGTAGTTGGAACACACTCTGCAGTCCCCCTTTTTAAATAGGAGGACCACCACCCCGGTCTGCCAATCCAGGGGGACTGCCCCCGATGTCTACGCATTATTGCAGAGCTGTGTCAGTTCCACAACAGCCTGAAGGAACTCTGGGCGAATCTCATCCACCCCCAGAGCCTTGCCCCCAACAAGCTTTTTAACCACCTTGGTGACCTCAGGACCAGAGATTGGAGAGCCTGGCCCAATGTCTCCAGGCTCTGCTTCTTCACTGGAAGGCATGCTGGTAGGATTGAGGAGGTCTTTGAAGTATTCTGCCCACCGACCCACGACGTCCCGAGTCGAGGTCAGCAGTACACCATCCCCACTATAAACAGTGTTGATGGTGCATCAGTGAGGAACCCCTCTCAAGGAGACTGGTTCCAGAGCCAGAGCCGTGCGTTGAGGTGAGCCCGACTATTTCTAGCCAGAACCTCTCAACCTCACACACCAGCTCAGGCTCCTTCCCCACCAGAGAGGTGACATTCCACGTCCCAAGAGCCAGCTTCTGTAGCCGAGGATCAGACCGCCAAGGTCCCCGCCTTCGGCCACTACCCATCCCACATTGCACCCGACCCCTTTGGCCCCTCCCATAGGTGGTGAGCCCATGGGAAGGGGGACCCACGTATCCTCTTCGGACTGTGTCCAGACGGGCTCCATGGGTGAAAGCCCGGCCACCAGGTGCTCGCCACCTTCAGGCCTGGCTCCAGAGTGTGGCCCCAGTGACCCGCGTCCGGGCAAGGGAACATTGTTTTTTAAAAAATGTAGCTCATCATAAGGGGTCTTTGGGCTGCACTTTGTCTGATCCCTCACATAAGGCGTCTTTGCCATGGTTGACCTTACCAGAGGTTTGAAGCCCCTGACAACATAGCTCGTAGGATCATTGGGACACTCAAACCCTTCCACCACGATAAGGTGGCAGCCCAGGGAGGGGAGGAAGAAATCCTACAGGTAAAATTAGATGGAGATAAAAGGGGAGACAGAGGAGTGATTTCAGGGATTCCTGCAGAGGAAAATCTTGCAGAGTTAAAGAAGATCATTAAAGGAGGAGTGGTGGTAGAAATGAGATGATTGCAGTGAAACGTCTGACTGCCCCTCTGTGTTGTTGGAGTTTAAAGATGAAGTGTAACCAGAAACGGTGATGGTGGATAAATGAGTTTCAGTGTAACACCCTATGTCTCCTGTTACAAGATGTTACAAGTGTCAGAGATATAGTCACACTGTTAATGTTTATAAAGCTAAGCAGAGATGTGGAGGATGTCATTCTTTAAACCTAAGAACAAAACACAGCTATTGCAAAAGATTCTGAACAGTATAAAACAATTCAAAACCAGTAAAAAATAGCAGCAGATGTCAAAGTGCACAACACAGGCTGCACGTTGGCTATTTTGGGCAGTTTATCAAGTTTGATTGCATCTAGGAAAATAATGTTTTTCAGTCTGGTGGTCCTTATCCGAATGCGCAATTTGCTGCCTGAGGGCAAGGTAGCAAAGAGTTAATGTGCAGGGTGGGTGGCGTCTCTTAAGTTGCATGCTATTTGATGGTCTTTCATACAGACAGTGTGGGTGTTCTGCTTCTTACCTCTCCTCTCTAGACTGTGATTGGCAGGTGGCAGGTACCCAGCTCATTGTGTCCGTAATTGTTGCTTGTACTAAAGTCACAAAAGCCTATCATGTCAGACCTACATTATATTGCCAAAAGTATCCAATCTATTCTGGTGTTACAATCACTTCCAATGCCACAAGTGTATAAAATCAAACACCTAGGCATGCAGACTGCTTCTACAGATATTTCTGAAAGAATGGGTTGCTCCCAGGAGCTCTGTGAATTCCAGTGGGTATCGTGATAGGATGACTGTGCAATAAGTCCAGTCATGGAATTTCCTCAGCGAATGCTGAGGCTCATAGTGCACAGAGGGCACCAATATTCTGCAGAGTCAATACCTACAGACCTCCAAACCTCATGTGGCCTTCAGATTAGATCAAGAACAGTGCACAGGGAGCTTCATGGAATGGGTTTCTATGGCCAAGCAGCTGGATTTAAGCCTTTCATCACCAAGTGCAAAGGGTCAGCTGCAGTGGTGTAAAGCACGCCGCCACTGGACTGTAGAGCAGTGGAGATGTGTTCTCTGGTGTGATGAATCACACTTCTATGTCTGGGAATCTGAACGATGAATCTGGGTTTGGCGGCTGCCAGGAGAACGGTACTTGTCTGACTGCATTGTGCCAAGTGTAAAGTTTGGTGGAGGGGGCATTATGGTCTGGGGTTGTTTTTCAGGAGTTGGGCTCAGCTGCTTAGTTCCAGTGAAAAAAACTACCAAGGCATTTTTGACAATCCCATGCTCCTAACTTTGTGGAAACAGTTTGGGGATGACCCCTTCCTGTTCCAACATGACTGAACACCAGGGCACAAAGCAAGGTCCATAAAGACATGGATGAGGGAGTTTGGACTAGCACATGGCTTTGACTGATCTAGGCTAATTGTCACTACTACTTAAGGCTGAGCTGAACCACTGTTCCTCGTTGGACCAGTAATATCACTCAGCAGTAGTAAATATTCAACCTGCTGAGAAATGTGTTTACTTTCTTGCTCCTAGTTTCTCTAAACTTACCTGTGCTCCTTGTAGAGTTATCCTAGCATCCTGCCTTCACCATCCAGGCTTCATTTTTGGAGAAATCCTCCAGATGACCCTCTATGTGAATCGCCTCCTAAACAAAGTAAGTATAAGTCAGCTTAGCTCAGGGGTGGGCAATCCTGGTCCTGGAGAGCCACCGTCCTGCATGTGTTCCTTGTTTCTCTGCTCCAACACACCTGATCTGAATCAATGAGTGATTAAGAAGTAGGAGCAGTTCCTACTAACAGCAAATCCATTCTTGTTTAATATCACTTCAGAAAACAAACTAATCTCTACTTCATTTCCTCCTGGACACATTGTACATTTTGTTCCCTTCAAAGTAAAGCTTCTTATTTACCTCTGCTTCCTGTGAGTTGTTGGTACTGCCTTTCTGCTCCATGAAGTTAATAAAAACGATCATTATGACACTCTTTTGGCCATGCTTGATCTACACCAACAGTATTGGTAATTTATTGCCATGCATACACAGAAAACCAAACATTATTGATGCTCACGTGGTATAAAGATTATTAGTTTTATCCCACAGTTATTTGACTTTTTCTTTCTGAGAAGTTTGAATCACAGTTATATGAAGGGATCCGGCGGTCTGGGAACCTTTAAAGCTCCACCCCAGATGTGTGTGTGTGGGTGTGTGTGTGTGTGTGTGTGTGTGTGTGTGTTTACATGTGAACCACTGCAGGGGACATGTTGGAGCTGCGCTGCGCTCTCACCACACACTCCAAAGTGGAAAAGCCCGGCCCGCACAGGACCAGGACGGATGATGCGTATTGCGCTGAATGAAACAAGGAGCTGTGAGCAGAAGAGATGGCCGCCGCTCCTGGACCTCCTCCTCCGGCTCCAGCCGCGCTGCTCCTGCCGGGACTGGCGCTCGTGATCCGGCTGTGCGCCGCCTTCAACCTGGACGCGGAGAGCCGGGTGGTGTTCACGGGACCGCGCGGGAGTCACTTCGGTTACTCGGTGGAGTTCTTCGGAAACTCCAGCAGGTAGAGTCACACAGAAACACGGTGAAGGCGGGGGATAGTGTTTTTACCTTTGTGAGCGCGTGCTCATCTGCCAGACAGCAAAATATCTCATGAACCGGTGGACGGATTTCATCAAAACTCTCAGAAAGTAATCACTGGATATACATCCACAACTGATTCACTTTTGGAGTAAATCCAGTTCAAGATGGCCGCCACAGTTAATCAAAAAGTAAAAGTTGAAACTAGCTGTAATTTCTACAGATAGTGGCCAAAATGATGTAGTAGTAGCTGAGAGTCATGCACAGCAGATATGCTGAGCAGGACATGTCATCATATTCCATGACATTTTCAGTGTGTGTCCACAACTTTATTTCTCAACTTAAGACGGTTTAAAACTGTGCATTCCTCCAAGAAACTGTTAGACCTTTTATTATTTAATTATTGTTAAGTTTATGCAAATGTCTGAAATAATGCACACTCTCATTTGCACTTTGATCTTCTCTACACACACACACAGGCTGAATTCCAGCCCCAGTATGATTGGAAACAGACACACACGTCAGAGAGGAGGGGGTTAACCCACAGAATAGTAAGACAAACACGACTCTTACCCTGAATGTGGCACCAAAAGGACAGTGAGGCTCTGTTTGTGTCCCTGACAGCTGAAGAACAACTTAAGGACATCAAGTCAAAGATCATCTTCCTGTGCAGAAACTCAGCGTCACCTGGTTTGGGTCAGACTTCTAAATCAGTATGAATGAAGTGTGAGGTTGATCAACCAACCCTGCTGCCGGCTGCATGGCGCTTCAGGAAAAAAGCAGTACTCATATAAGCTCCATCGTGGGCCATGGCACTAACTGAAAACAGAAGTACTGGGTGATCCATAAACCACTGAGAAGGGTGTGTGTCTTCAGGTATTTCCTAAACTGTTCATACCCTCCTCATTTTTTTAATGAGATAGTGTTTTACCTGTAGCCAGAAAAAAAAGTCCTGTTTTCATAGACTTAAGGTCTCCTTCAGGAGCTGCACCTTTACAACAACTGGTTTCATGTTGATTTCAGATGAAGTACGGAGCAATCTGACAGCCTGTTTGGTTTCAGCAACACAAAATACGTCATGTTTGTGACTGATTCTATTTGACCGGGTGTGTTGAGTTGGGTTGCAGTACATGGTACAGCTTGGTACTAAACGTGTATGTTTCAAGTACGTACCTGGCACTTACTGGGTACATACCAGGTACATACTTGGTACCTATGAGGAACAGTCTGTATTACAAAGTGACTTATCGTGGTCTATACAAATGAATAAGACTGTGACTAAAATGAGCAGAGACATTGCTATAATCTGATGTAATGCTCATTTTATGTCCCTGGAAATAAGAAAATTAGTAATAGTCTTTAGTCGTTTGTCAGCTTGAATACTGTTCAGTTGTTTGGTCGACTGCTTCAAAAAAACATCTGGATAAACTGTAGATAGTTCAAAATAAAGCTGCAAGTTTAGCACTTGGATGTCATTTTAGAACCAATGTTAATTTCATGCATCAATGCCTGTCGTGGATGAAAGTCAGTGATAGACTAGTGTGTAGTCTTCTTTTCTCCTTACACAAAATCTGGACTTTACATAAACCGTTTGGTCTGTTCTCCCAGTTGATACTTATAGTAGACATGCTTTTAATACGAGAGGAGCCTCTGTTGTTACTTTTATTCTACCTCTGCCTAGAACTAACGCTCTTAAAAGACAGTGATGTATAGAGCCAGGGAGGGCTGGTATCAGTGGGCTAGTAGGGCTCAGCCCTCCCTGGTGTTTACAATATAAATGTTAAAATACCTAATAAATGCAAATTTAAAATATTGGATCACATTTTGTGAAATTTATAACAAAACTGGTGCCAAACAGTCCCAAGAAAATCCCCAAGTCTTTTCAAAGGGCTAACTTTTTCAGCCCCAATCATGTCTTTTGTGGTACAGAATGATTGACAGCTGTCTTGTCCCGCCCCCTCAGTTTGCTGCTCATTTGGGCTAATTTAGTTCAGCCCAGGGTCAGCCCAAGGCCTCAGGCTTTAGCCAATGAGGGCGGACAGACAATAACGTGCCTCAAGCGCGAGTGTACGTGGGCGTGGTTTATCATGGAGTGAGCGAGCAAGATAAACATAAACGAGGTGAATTATTTAATTTCTCACTCGTTTTCCTTAATGTGTGGACAAACCGGAAGTGAAGAGGTTGGGAGCAGATAGACACAAGGATATTCACAGTTTTCCTGTGACCTGGTTTCAGTGAAAGGACTGGCTAACAGCAAGAGTAGCTAACAGATCTTTAACGAGGAGGTTATTAACATTTTTGGATCCCAGAAAAGTTGTCTGAGTGAGCTTCTCTTTAAATAAGGTAGGATTCATTTAAAAAAAAGAAGCACTTTACAATATTGCATGTCTTGTTTGGTTTTACCTTATCAATGTGATTAGTAATTGTGTCAGGGAGTGTGGTGCAGTGTCATGCAAAGCTGTTTGACTGGGAAACATCATCTGAATGGTTATAGCTGAAACCCTTAATGAAGGGAATGAAGTATTGGACAACTGACGGAGGCTCTGTGTGAGCTTGGTTTTGGTGGTGGTTTGTTTTAAGGTTGTCTTTGTGAGGAAAAAGGACATAATGTCAATTTATAGCAGGTTTTCTTTATTTCAAATTGAATGCTTCTGTTGTTGGAATCCAAACTGCAGAGTTTTATTATACATCTGTTAGCCCACCCTACAAATATAACCACCAGCTGCCACTGAATAGAGCCATATCACACAGGAACATGTTACCTTCTAGATTTACACTGATTAGTGATCATGGAAGGTTTAAAAAGAATCTATAATGGTTAATGAAAAAACATTTGATTGTCTGGATGTGTTGGTTTTATATGCGTAGTGTTGATTGTCAGTGTTTGTTTTCTAAATTTAGTCAAAATTGTTGTAGTTGTTAATTTATACAGTCCTGCTCACCATTATTGGCAGCCATGAAGTTTAAGTACATATAATGGAATATTTACTGAAGGAAATTCATGAAGTGAAACAACATTTTATTGCTGATGCTTGTGCTTGATGCAAAACAGCAAATGATCAAAAACATTTAAAAAGATAAACATTATGAGGAAAACAAAGAAAAACATAATTTTTACCATGCCAATGGTATTGGCACCCTTTGCTGCAAATCAATATGAAAACCCAATTTGGCTCACCTCTGTTGCAAATCACACATAAAGATCACTTGTGATGGACTGCCTCCACACATATGACATGAATTAACCAATGAATGATCATGAAGATATTCACTCTGCTATGCAAATCATGAAGGGGTGCCAATAACGGTGAGCAGGCCTGTATTTCTGTTTGGTTCTTTTTAATATATATTATTTAGTTGCAATGTTTGTGGTATGAACCCCAGGAAACATAGTCTCTACTACGGTAGGGACTAATGGGGATCCTTAAATAAAAACAAATAAAACAAAACTTCACCATATACTTATAGAGTATGTACCTGGTACTTACATGGTACATACCTGTTACATACTTGATATGTACCTTGTGAGTACCAGGTACATATCCTTTAAATACCAGAGAACAAGTCACTTCATAATAGAGCCCGTTCCTCGTAGGTACCAGGTATGTACTCCGTAAGTACCACCAGGTACGTACCCAGCATCTTCTAAGTCCCAGTTACGTAGTTGGAAAGTGTCAGGTATTTACCCAGTAAGAACCAGGTGTGCACTCAGGATGTTCAAAGTCCATAACCGGTCAGTACCCTTAGTTTGTTTCTGTTTTCTGAATTGAAGGTTTGGGTTACCCCCTGAATGCCTGTTATCTGAGGCCACTGAATGTATCAGTCCAAAGGTTTACTCAGCTCCCAGCAGACTAATACATCCAACAGACTCAGGAGACATTAGTCGTTGGAACCATTGACAGATAGACCAAGTGTCCCCACCTTCTCTTGTTTTTGGAAACTGAAGCCAGCTGGACTCAGTTTATGGAAGCTGCCATGTTGTATTTTTGGAACCAGTATCTGCACACTAGTAAAGCTCCTTGTCAGCTCATGATCATGGTGTCACATCAGCTTTGTTTCAAGCTTGAAATCACTAATTACAGCTAAATGTATTGTTAAAACAAAACAAATATATGAACATACAGCAGCTAGGTAAGAACTATGTGAACCAGCAACAGTTCACACCTGAAAAACCTTCCAGCTGGCAAGAAAGAGTGGTTTATTTACGGCTTCATCTTCCAGGTTCCCATCAGAGGTGTGTTAATATACAGTCTAAAATGGATGCTGTTCAATTGAGCAAATAGCAACAAACTAAACAAACAGTGTCATGCAAAAGTGTAGATGTTTCATTTTAGCTAATGCATTGTTTTTTCACACCACTATGACATTTTTCAGAAAAAAATAGTTTTATAAGCTTGGAAAACAACCTAAATTGACGTCAGTTTGGCTAACCATTAGTCTAGTCCAGAAGATTTCTGCCCTTTTTATCACCCTCAGAGCTCGATCACTGATATCAGGCCTGATCAGTACTAACTACAGATAACTTTTTGACAGAACATCATTTGACCAAACTATCCCACTAAAGCCAGTTTATACGCAAACATCGGTCATGGCTTGAGTGAGCTGTGATACCAACATAGAAGAGCAACCATTCATATTGGCACTTCAGATGATCTGTTGTCTCTGCAGTAATTTTTCCCAAATGGCTGAAAATAATATGTCCACACAGCAGAAAGGGCACTTTCTGCAAAAATACAAAATAACAAAATTGTGTAGAATGCATATTCTTTGCACATAAATGTAACTGCAGCTTTAACTAATCTGCTCTACCTTCATTCACTTTTAGAAGTCTTTGTAACATTTGCAATAAATTTACGTTATTGGGGTTTGTTCAGTTGTACAAATAGAGCTGTAGAAATAAACAAACTCATATCTGCGTACGTCGGCCAGATGGTGGTGATGCTTAATGTCTCAGTTTATCCAGAATGCTGTCAACAGCTGACATGTCTTTGTGATGTTCTAGTTGTGCAATAATCTCTTACACAGGAGGAAGTTCATAAAGTTGCGTTATTCAAGTCTTGTCATGTATTTTATTATCTATTCATGGGTCACAGCTTCTGTGCAATGAATGGAGCTTGCACCAAACAACAAACCGTCCCATCTCACAGTTCCTGACCTCAGACTGTGACCGTGCTACGCGTCAAAGATGTGGATCAATACATATATGCACTGTTCCAGGTTTGAAAAATTGCATACACCTTTTTTCCTCCATTGCATTTAAGTAGTAAATAGAAACAATCACAGTTTACCCCTGGCTGACCAGACATGCCAGCTGTTAGAAGCATTAAGCAGCCTGATTTCTATTAGGGTGCTTCAGAACAAGCCATAAACAGTTGGACTCATCCAGCCAGAACACACTTTTAGTCAGCTGTTCACAGCTGCTGTAGACCTACAGAGGATGTAATACATCACCTGAAATCTCTTGATAGATGATGACAGAAATGTGGTCCATGACAGATGGTTTGCGTCTCCAGAGTTTATGTTAACTCGTGAAAAGAAGGCTGTAGCTTGACCGCGGACATGAAAAAACATCAACTTTCTTCTACAGTTTACAGTTCGTAGAATAGGCGTACTTTTTTTCCTGAAAGGAAATCTGTAAAATAAAGATTTTTGGGTTTCCTTTATGAGTATCTCCATGTCATATTTGCATATTTGTCTTGCATTTCTACATACAGTATCTTCCATATGTGATACTTATGATACATATGTGATACATTAACCTGATCTCCAGCAACGCCAGGCTGCCACAGATTTATTGTTCAGGTAAAAAAAAAATGTATACCTTATATATAGAACAATAACAAAAGTTACATAGCAGTGAGCCAACAATAATGTTGCACAATTTCACGCTACGCTGTGTCATCGGTCTGCCTGCACTGCCACAGCATTGTGGAGTTTTTTGTGTAACAGTTGTTGCCATTGCTTGTCTTTCTTATCCATCTTGTTCGAGCTGTGAATCAGTGGCACAGTCCTTTGTGTTCTTGGCTGTGTGTAAATATCACAATGTCATGTAGATACTGATATCAGTTTTTCAAACCGAGTACAAGTACTTGCGTCAGAATTTTTGCTCATAATGAGCACCGATACAACCAGTAATAAATGCCATTACACATTTTCAAAATGTGTTTGAAAACCAGAGGAGCGTACTAATAATCTTATCTCCTCAAATGGAGCAGGACAGCAGCAGTCTGGTGATTGGGGGGTTTGTTGGGAAGCTCTTGCTCAGATCTGTAAACTCCCAGGGTCTCTTCTGATCAGTCACAGACTGGAGCTATTTCTTGCTGCTGTTAGCAAACTCTTTGGGTTGCTTTTTAGACGTTTTATCAAATTTCTTGTGCTGCAAGCGCTAGACTTCATTCTTCGTCTTGTCAACTTTGCTGAGCAGAATTTACAATCTGATGTATTTTTTCCACCATCATTCATTGTGAAAAACCTCCAAACAGGGTTTCCCCCAGAAAAGAGGCTAAACCCGGTGGTAGGTGTCTGATCACCGGCCGACCGTGATTTATTTAAAAAAAAAGATTAAAGTTGGCAGGAAAGTTGAAAATATGGCTTTTTATTATGTGATATTGTAAGATATTTGTGTCAAATATTTACACAACTACAGTTTTACAAAAAGGCACTTTTGAAATACTTTTT
>NC_051433.1:30404192-30433661 GCF_001649575.2 Kryptolebias marmoratus | reverse complement strand
ATTCAGGAGGAAGAGCTGTTGTGTTTCTGGCTGTGATACAGAGAGGATGTTTAAACTTAAAGCATTTAGTTTGACTTTCACTGATTTATTTACTTTAGTTGTGATTCACCCATCATAGGACTAATATTTCTATAAACTCTCCTTTTTATCAGCTGCAGCAGTAATCTCCTTCTGTGAGTTTTGAACCGTTTGATTATCTTTGTGATCTCTCATAGAGGGATCATAGAAATGCTGATACAGGCGAACCAGCTCTGCTAGAGCACAGAAAGGGGCGCAGGGGCGGGGACAGCACGATTGTGTCACTGTTGGCGCGTGCACCCTAGCGTGGTGAGGTAGATAAAGGTAGAGGTTTTGGGGGAGCGGGTGGAAAAAAAACGTGTATAAAAAAATGATGTATTTATAATAAAAAAGTGGAGCTTCTCCTGGCGTTGGGGACACCAAAGCCTGGCGGCCCGACAGGCTTATAGTACACTGGGGGAAACCCTGCTCCAAACGTCTTCTTCTTCTTTTGATGGTGTTTATTGGTGGTTAGCAAACAACTATATGGTGCATGACGACCACCTGGTAAGGAGTGTGGATCAGGACCGCCAGCTCAATAATATATAAAAAAAAAACTACCTTCACATGCTGACATACCTCCTCTTGATGACGTTGTTTTAATGTTTTTTTAAAGATTGACCTCCTGTACTGCCTGACTGCTCAACTAAGCAATGAACATGAAGTTGTAAGGTGCTGTAAAGTGGTATTGGTACTCTGGTATCAAAACACTTTTATGAGTATAAGTACAGGCAGACAGTATTAAACTGATATCCCGTACTGATATTGTGTTGTTGGAGTATTTGTAGCGTTGTAAGAGTAGCAACAACTTCTGTACAGTGTTGAACATCAATGAAAACAAAGAGATGCTCACACCATGACAACTTAAACCAGGCTTACAGCAAAGTACACTTCAACCTATTACAAATATGTCGGAACTTTTACAAACTAAACTTCATTTCTTCATGTTTTGACCCATATAAAAAGGCCAGGCATACCTGGAAAGAAATGCACTTCACCCGCTTCCTTTCATGTCAAAGATTTAGACTGAAATCATCTTTTGTTGCTAAGTGACAAAGTTGTAGCCATTTTGGTCAGACTTTAAAAATAACATGTGCCAGCTGGAGAAAGGCCCAGCTCCCCACGACCCGGAAAGGAGAAGCGGGTACAGAATATGGATGGATGGCTGTGCCATGCTCAGAGTGTGTATTGTGGATGAGTCTCAGCTACTACCTCATCAAATTTGAGCTCATTTTTGTGTTGGCTAATGTTGATTAGCTGTGGCTGCCATCTTGAACTGTATTGACTTCAAGTTAAACAGTTGTAGATCATCCATTACTTTCTGAAGGTTTCATTAAACTCTGTCTCGTGGTTCATTAGATATTTTGCTAACAGATAAACAGGGCAATAAGTAGCACCTGTAGTTAGTGTTATGAAAACCTCAGCTACCACCACACCAAACATTAGTTTATAGCCATTTTTGTGTTGGAGTTGGCTGTGGCAGCCACTTTGAATTGGGTTGTCTGCAGAAGTTAATCAGTTGTAGTACAGCCAATGATTACTTTTAGCAAATTTCATTAAAATTCGGATGTTGGTTGATGAGATGCTTTGCTAACACTGCAGACAAACAAACAAACACACAGACACAGGCAAATATGTAATTGCCTTTGGCAGTGGGTGATAATAAACACACCAGCGTACAGTATGTGGCAAAATACAGAACGGTTCTACAGTAAGCTCAGCCTGTAGTCGTTAGAAGCCATGTTCTGGGCTGATTACTTCAATGTCGATTTGTTCACATGCAGCTCTTGGACAATGCCACACTTTGTCTGCAGCTGAGTTCATGAGTTTTAGCAGGTCACAATTGGTGCTGAACATGTTCATGTGAGCGCAGCTGTTGTTCTGTGGTGGGTAAACACAGCAGGAAGAAGATGCTTTCTGAGCACATGCTGCTGATGGGTTTGTTGTTTTGCATCCTGACAGTTCGTGCATTGTTCGTCTGCAGGGAACCTCGTAAAGAGCTGCTCTTGTCGGTTACCAAACTAGCTCCTTCTTGGCTGCTCAGTTTCTGCAGCAAGCAGCGAGTGTGGGAAGGTGGTGCCTCCTCATTCAAAGTCTTGTGGGAAATAATTATAGTTTTCTGAGTGCAAGTACTCTGTTAGTGATGAGGGACATGTTGGGAGGACAGACCGGCTGAACGGCTGCAGAGAGGTTCACTTTCAGAATGCTGAATGTTGTAATAAAAAGTTTACACTATGCCAGCACCAACTATTTTAAATCAGGATACTCAGTGATTTTTGTTTCTGATACATCTAATCTTTTTAAGAGATGACTGGATGCCCCGTGCATTACTTTGGTCTAGACTGGACTTTTTAAAAGTTACTCAAGAGATGAGCATTTTTTATACAATATCTGTATTGAGAGTTACATTTTATAGCCCCAGATGTTAAAGGTTTCCTTTTATAATGTAATTCCTCCATGAGGGAACACAGTCTTTGTTTAGTGCTCACTAAATTTACCAACTGTTCCTTCATTAAGGAATCTTCCTGTATTTAAAAAGGTAATTTTGTCTAATCAGAGCTGAAGAATCAGGATTTTGGGGGTTTTTTTTGCAGAGAAAGTTGTTGAACACAGGAAATATTTTTTGGTTAATTGAAGCTACTAAGAAGAATGTTGTTTAGGCTGCTTCTGTCTGTTAAATTGGACTTAAAAAAAAAAAATTAACATGACCGAACACTCCAAACACAAACCAGAGAAATGACATTTTCTGCAGAAATGACTGCTGAAATTTGCAGAAGAAGCTAAAAGTGAGTTGTTGAAGCTAAAAGTAGCTCGCCTGAAGCATAAGAATTTGAACTCTTCTACATGTTTGTTTGGTAGATGTTCAGTTGTTCCTCGATGACATCAGTCTCAGGAGAAACAGCTGCTCACAACTAAATATTATCTAGACAAAAGGGTACCCCTCCCTCTGCTCCACCCTGTCCAGTCTGTGTTCCTTAGTTCATTTTCTGAAAACTGGCAACTCTGCTGCTCCCATACTTAAAGCTTTGCTTGTTGCAAAATTAAAAAAAGCAAGTAAATAAACACAAGCAGGCATCAAAATGTAAAAGAGCAAACATGTCTCTCAAAAATCAATCCTTGAATTTCAACATTTGATATAACATTTATAGTGTTTTTTTGTATTTGACTTTAAAAACATTTGACAATCACTGGATTTTTTCCCCTATATGTTGCACAGCATCCTGTTTTGTGAAAGGAATTATAAATCCATTATGACAAGAGTTTCCCAGTAAAAATGACATGTTGCATGTTTGGCCTCACAGTGCCTCTGAGTCACTTCCCTTTTGCAGATGTTTCTGCTGAACATGAGTTAAAGGAAAGGAATCCTCTTCAAGTCTCAACAGATGCATCCATCATCCCGCTGATATATCGTGTCAAGGAGGTTATTGTTGGCTGTTAAGGTTTTATTAGCAGCACCTTTGAGGTGTGAGGTCTTACTGCACACTCGAAGGCATCACAGGAGGAGGTGGGTGATTAGTTCAAGTACCTTTTGAAAAAGAAGCCCATTGAAAAGCTGCACCATGGTGACTTCAGTGACTTACAAGGAAAGGTTAACCTGCTATGGAAATATTCCACTTCTTCTCTTCAGACATGCAGGGGGTGGGGGTTACTTTCATTAAAGGTCACCGGCTGCCCTTAGACTAAGATCCTCATATGTTGCAGCCATCTTCATTAAATGTTGAAATTAACATTACTTACAGTGTCATGCATTATTGTGAAATGTCCCGCTCAGAGTATATGTTGTGAATGATTCTCAGCTACTACCATGTCAAATTTTGGCTCAGTATCTGTAAAATTGGCTGATTTATAGCACATTTCTGAGTTGGCTGATGTTGAATAGGTGTGGTGGCCATCTTGAATTAGATTGACTTTAAGAGATAATCAGTTGTGCATCCAAAGATTACTTTCTGAAAGGTATAATAAAATCTTTCTAGTGGTTGATGAGATATTTTGCTGACGTTCAAACTGGGTTGACTCCAGCAGTAATGGTTTTGTGCAGTAAATAGCATTAGGAGTTTATGTTGTCAATGACTCTCAGCTACAAACACATCGCATTTTAGCTCAATGTCTGAGAAACTGACTGAATTATGTCCATTCTGGTGTTTTCTAAGGCCAGTTGGCCGTGTTGACCATCTTGATTTGAGTTGTAGCTGTAAATGAAATTATTTTCTGGGAGTTTCAGTGAAATCCATCTGGTGGTTCTGGAGATATGTTGGTAACACAGAGTTAAACAATGACCTCGCGCAGTCTTTCAGCATGTGTTGGGGCTCAGCCTCAGCTTTTATCCCACCAAATTTCAGGTCAATATCACTAAAATGATTAAGTTACAGCCATTTTTATGTTTTGTGTGGTTAGTTGGTTGTGGCAGCCATCTTGAATGCACCTGACTGTCAGAGTTAATCAGCTGTAGACGATCATCCCATTAATGGTTTAGGAGTTTCATTCAGATACTTTGCTACCAGTACAGACAAACAAGCTGTAAAATAAGAGTAAAGAAAAAGGTGAAGCCTCAATTATGTTTTGATGATGCCAAAATTTGCACAAGAGGACTGCCATATTGGATTTCAAGATGGAGGCTGTGCCATGGCCTCTCTCCTTTAATAAACAAAACGAAGAGTGCTTGTCTTCATTATGTTGATTTTTTATTGTCCAAAGATGGAATTATAAGGTTTTTGCTTGTGTCTGTGTGTGTGCATTTGTCTGTACTGTAACTTTCAGAAAGTATTCATTGGGCTGACATCTACAGCTGATTAACCTTTGGAGTCAGCCCGATTTAAGCAGTGTCATCTTAGCAAAAACAAAAACGGCTTTAACTCAGTTAATCGTTCAAATATTGAACTAAAATTTTTCCTAAGTTTATTTGATAGGGACAGACACACATTTACATAGACAAACTGAATGAAACAGCAGTCCCATGTTAGCATCATGGTGCAATAGCAACAGCTAATTCGCAGCACTTGTCCCTAGATGGGCTTTTTAAAAAAAAAAATAAATAAATAAATAAATAAATAAATAAAGTAAAATCATTTGAAATAACACAACATAATATATACAAACAGAGAAGTGTAAAGAAATTAAAAATGAGTACAGGTCTGTTTTTGACATAACCAGAGTTTTGTTTGATTTTTGAACATACTATAACTGGTTGCAGACTTTAAGTGAACAGGAAGTGAGTTCCAAGCTGCAGATCCTCTCACAGACAGTGCACTTTGAGCAAAAGTGGTTCTTCGAAAGGGGACCTTACAATTTCCCTTCAAAGCTGCTCTGGTAGCTCTACTATTGCCCTGCAGTCTCTGTATGCAATCGCTTAATGGTATTGGTGCTAGTCCATTTAAACACTTAAAAATCAGTTTTAAAACGTTATAATTTAGAAAATTTGTAAAATCCAAAATGCCAAATTTAGCCAAAATACGACAATGATGGAATCTAATTGGCTTTTGATGTAAAACCTTTAAGGCCCGATTATAAAGACTTGCTAGTGGTTTGAGAGTAGTTTGATTAGTCTGAGACCAGACAGTAGCTCCATAGGTAAAATGTGAGAGGATCAGTGAGTTCATAAACATCTCTGCACAGTGAAGTGTCAAACAATGTCTAATAATTTTAAAACAGTTTATATTTGACCTAACAGTTTTGCAGATTTTATCAACATGACTCTTGAAAGTTAACTGAGCATCCAAAATTATTCCTAAATATTTTTCTTGTGAAACTTGTTCAATAGGGTCCCCATGGATCTGAATATTCAAAGACTGTAATGAGGTTTTCTTACTTGAAAAGCAAATGCAATTTGGTGTGTTAGTAGCTGAGACTGATCCTCAATTTATACCCTGGGTGCTAACTGATCACACAATATCTATGTTTAGTACTTTGGCTTTAGCTTTTGGACTCTCATGGACCAATGGATACATTTTATTGTAACTTTCAGAAAGTATTCATTGGGCTGACATCTACAACTGATTAACATTTGGAGCCAATCTAATGCAAAAAGGTCATCACAGCTAATCGCCCTGAGAAAATACCTAAATGGCTACACTTTGCCCAATTTTACAAACATAGAACTAAAATTTGGTGTGGTAGTAGCTGACAGTCAGTCACAACATATACTCCAAGTGCTAACAGATCCTGTGAGATCATCCAAGATACTGCATTATTGCAATATCGCGTAAGATTGTGCATAATGTAATTTACAAAGTTTGACCTAAATAGCTATGACTCCTTCATTTCTCAACATAAGAAGATTTTGGTCTATAACACTGGCATAAAAGGGCCAACCAACATGCATCCCTTCAAGGGATTCTAGGCCTTTAAGTTAATTTACTGTCAGGAACGCGGGACACGGAAAAGAACCCTGAGTGCAGACTCATAGTAAAAAAAGAAACTGATTTATTAACTAAGGAAAAATAACAAAACAAATGCTGACGGGGCAGCAAACAAAAACAGAACGAAAACCAAATAGCACAGGGAAACAAAACATCAGGGAACTAAGGCATGGAGACAGCTACAACCAACCAAGCAAAAACAATGAACCAGCGGATAATGAGAGAAGTGACCAGGTTTTTGAATACTGAGGGTGACGAGGTAAGTAGAAACAGGTGAGTGGAGATAATTATGGACAGGTGGAGATGGGCGTGACAAAGAGGGCAAAAAGAGTGACGGGGGAGGAGTGAACTACCGAGCAGGAACATAAACAGGAAAAAAAAAAAAACTGAAAACAATCACAAGACTAAATAAAGAAAACAAAAACAAAAACACAAAGAATCCAAATTCTCACATTTACGGCCGAGGATGGCAGCACAAGAACAAACCACGATATGGTTCATTTGTAGGATACCAATTCACGACAGGCACCATCAGAGTTTGGCATGGAGATCCAAGTGTCTGACATATGGAAGTGGACAGCTTGTCCCCACACGTGTCCTGCTTGATACGAAGCTCCTTCGATGTGCTGTTCTACTGCAGCTTTTTGTTGGGAGGACGTTCGAAATGCTGCATGACATCTTGGAGATAAAATCTTATTCATGGGTCAAGACGTGTGGAAAGTTGGCCACTAAAACTACATTTACTTTGCCATTTTTTTCACATTTTCACCACAGCTTTACATTTATATTTCAGCGCACTTTTGATTCTTTACAACTTGTAAGCTTTGGTTTATTTTCTGCTCCCTAGTATCAGTATTTTGATCGGCGCTCCTAAATCCAACACCAGCCAGCCCGCCATCACAGAAGGAGGAGCGGTGTACTTGTGTCCCTGGAGCCAAACTAACTGCAGCGTTATCAACTTTGACAAACAAGGTAGGATGTCTTCTTACGCATCAACTGATCGCTGGGTTCTTTGTAGTCAAAAGATGAAAAGTGGGATTAGTGTAAAACAAGTTCATATAATGTTTTACCTGTGTCTGTGTGTGTTTGTACGATTAGCAAAATGTGAACCACTGAAATGATGTTATTGAAACTCTCAGAAAGTAATCATTGGATGTTCATCTACAACTGATTAACTTTTGGAATCAACTCAGTTCAAGATGGCTGCCACAGCTGATCAATCTTAGTCGATATAAGTATGAATTTACCCCAGTCAGTTTTACTTAAAGCTAAATTTGGTGTGGTAGTAGCTGATGCTATTAACAACACATACTCTGAGTGCTAACAGATCCACATGAGATCCTGCAAAACGTTATTTTCAAGGTTTGATCAAAACAGCTACAACTTCTCCACACAAGATGAACTAAAACTCAGACATGCAAAGTGGGTGATATGCATTCCTTTAATTGAAACTAGTCCACAGCTTAGATTTTTCTGCTGGACCACAAGATGTAAGTTAAATCAGCACAGAGTCATAATAAGGACAAAGACCCCAGAGGACCCCTGCTGCCCCTGGCTCTGCCAGGAAATAATCAAGTCCACCAGTAATGCAGGAAGCGATAAGGACCACCATTTGAGGATCACAGGGTGTAACTTATCGTAAGCGCTTGGAAGATGATATCAAGTCGCAGTTTACACAGAGCGAGCGCTGCTGCTGTGTAAACTTTGTGCACGTAAATACACACCCACAGATTGTTTACAAACACTAACTGCCTCAGGAGTTTGACACATTAAGGGAGAGTTTTATATTCAGACGTCTTCCATTTAGTGCATTTTGAAGACAAATGCCTCATTAACAAACAGGCAAACCGAGCTGAAGATCGAAGAGTTAAATATGCACATTTATCAAGGCTACAGCTGCAGGTACAGTTCAGGAGACATGGACCTTTTAGTACTTAGACTTAAGACAATTTTTATTTAGCCATGGTCACGCTCAGAGAACGACTCTCAGCTACTACCACACCAAGTTTGAGCTCAATATCTTTAAAACTGACTGAATTATGGACATTATTGTGTTTTCTAAGGTCAGCTGGTTTGATTTGGGTTGGTTCTAAAAGTTAACCTGCACTGGATGAACATTAAGTGATGATTACTTGAAAGTTTTAATAAAACCGTTTCAGTGTTTCATGTGATATATTGATCATTTGATAACAGACAGACAGAGGTGAGTCCAAATAGGTGATGTCCAAATTTCAAACAAAGACCCGTCCCCATCTGTACGTGATGGGGATCAGCCTCAGCTTCTACCACACCAAAGTTTACATCAATATCTGTAAAAATGACAGTGTTACAGCGATGTTTGTGTGTTTTTTTTTAAGAATAACTGAATAATTCTGAAAGTTTCATTAAGATTTGTTCCTGAGATATTTTGCTAACAGTCTGACACATGAACACAGACCCTTGAGACAAAAGACATACTGTACATGTGAAAACTCAGCGTGAGAGCAACTCTAACAAACAGTAATAAAGTGGCTCAGTCTTGTGTTGCATAACGTTTTTCCTCTGGTTTTACAGGTGACAGGTATTTTTACATAAATGGCGTGAACACTCAGGTTGAGTTCAAATCCCATCAGTGGTTTGGAGCTACTGTGCGTTCCCATGGTAACAGCATCTTGGTAAGATCCCTTCAGTTACTGTAAAGGTGCTCAGTTTGGATATTTTACACAGTAAGCTGTGTGATCACATCCGTTAGGAAATATTTAATTTAATCAGACTTTGCATATAAGCTTAATCAAATTTAGTGTCAAAAACTAAAAAGTTGTCGTACAGGAAAGTGATGTGTTGTTTTAAATCAGGCATAGACTCGTATTACTTTTCATTTTTTCTTCGCCAAATACTGCATGTATTTTCAACATCTAAACCTAACAACGCTTTAAACTTGATTCATGCATTTTAACTTCTAATTAAATTGACATAAATGAGCTGTGTTGTGTGTGAGAGGGAAGTACTTCTTAAAGTATCCACACCACTTGACTTTATCCACATTTTGTCACTTTTTGAGTATTTTACGGGGATTTTGCGATAGTCAAACACAAAGGAGCTCATGATTGTGAAGTGGAAGGAATATATGGTTTTTAACATTTGCAGTCGGTACAGTTCAACCAAATTGTTTAACGCGTAATCAGAGATATGTGTAACCAAGTTAGTCTTATGGAGACAGATCATTTCAGTAGACCTCTGTCACAACAGACATGTTAACTTGGAAGACAGGATTACAGTTAAATCCTGCTGCTATCCCTGCCTCTGTAGTGAGTGAAGGGCCGGCTCGTTTCATTTCTTCATCATCCTCTTCCTGATGTTCACAGGCTTGTGCTCCCAGGTATTACTGGAGGACGGAGCACGATGCCCCCTTCTCTGACGTTACAGGAACCTGCTACCTGTCTGTTGACAGCCTCAAAACCTTTGTGGAATTTGCCCCGTGCCGAACAGGTGAGCGGATACACTGATTTCATTTTTAAGTGATGTTCTGTCAAATAATAACCAGCAGTGACATCAGCCGTAGAGCACGGAGGATGATCTTCATCCAGGCTAGGGCCTGGATGAAAAAACAAAAACAACATACCGGTGGGAAAGATTGCTACACCGGCTAATATCAAACCTCTACACCGTTTGTTTAGATTGTTGCTGTCCCAGTGTGTGTATGCTGAGGCTGCTGAATGGATCTGTGCACTTGTAGTCAGTCTAAAAGCGGACTGACACGTCCTCTCAGCAGGTGACATATTAAAAGCCTAGATCCTTGAAGGAAAGCATACCGGTTCAGACTAAGATCAAAGGGGGGAAGTTGTAGCTGTTTTGGATGAAACCTTGTAATTGAAACTTTCAGAGGATGACTCACAACATACCACACCAAATCTTAGCTCAGTATCTGTAAAACTACCTGAGTTGATTAGCTGTGGTGGCCATCTTGAATGGGGTTGGGTCCAAAACTCAGTCAGTTGTAGCTGTACACTCAGTGGTTACTATCTGAGAGGTTGATTAACATCTGTCCAGTGGTTTCATGACATATTCTGCTAACCAACAAACGATTTAATGCAAGTTCACAAATATCTGTGTGTTACTTCACACATCATGAGTAACAATATTTTTCACCTTCAGTGTTACATTTCCGTGTACATCCACAACTGTTTATCATTTGACGTTACCCCAGTTCAAAGTAGCTACCACAGCTAATTAAACAACACAAAATGGCTTCAGCTCAGTCATGTTTACAGAGACTGAGCTACATTTGGTGTGGTAGTAGCTGACAGTCATCCTCAACACATACTCCTCGCACATCTTGCAAGATCTCACGGTATCACGAAACTGCACAGGATGTAATTTATAAAGACTGACAAAAATGACCATAACTCTGGCCTCGTTATAAAGCTGTGTTTGGCATAAAAAGCAGGGGGGGATATTTATTGTTTGAAGGAATTCTAGGCCTTTAATTAAATTCTCCCAGGAAATGTTCCCCCTTGTTTTGGTTGGCTGTTGCTCAGAAAAGGTTTGTTAGAACAGGAAAACGACTGAACCAGAAGTAGGTGTTCTGGATAGCAGGAATCAAGTACTGATGCTTCCTGTGTTTTGGTGTTTGTCCCTGCAGAAAGACATGGACCTGCTGGACAGGGCTACTGTCAGGGTGGATTCAGTGCCGACTTCACCAAGGTAGAAGAAATTTCTGGTTTTTGGGGGGTTTGTTACACGCCTTGGTCTGAGGCTCATGGTTCAGTACGGGTTTGGTACAACAGGGAACAGAAACAAACAGACCTTTGCTGAGAGGCAGAATATAAAGCACCCTTGTTAGTTGGGAGGGGCTGAGGCAGGTAAAGTCACCTGGTAACTACAGTATAAAATAAAAGAAACCAGTGTTCTGTTTTTTTATATCCTATCTGAACTGTGAACAGTATACATGTGTTAAACCAAATGTTTGATAAACTGCAGAAGGGAACTTCTCTCTTGGGTTAGGAAAATATGACAAGAAATAGATAAATAAAACACAACAAAATCAAAGGAGTGTTTGCTTCAGTCAACTTGACTGACTTGATACAAAATAAGACAAAACAGACCTAAATAACATCTATAAAAAATAAAATGTGAAATGCTCGAACCAAGCTTCTCAGTAGGTGAGTGCTGATGTGGGAAAATGAAGCATGCATGAATTATTTGGCAGAACTCTTTGCAAGTCACAGTACAGAATTAAAGTGCAGACACAAACCTAAAAAGGTCAGAAAAGCCTAAAACCTCCAGGACCGCGGCCCTCGAGGCCTGGAGTCTGACACCCCTGCTTTAGATAGTATCTTCCTCTGCTTCTTTTCTCTTGTAGCTTGCTTCTGAATGGGAGCTGTGATCACCTGTGTCTAACCTATCTGCTGTCTAATTCCCTGTACCTGTCCCAAACACCTGCATCAAACCTTCACAATGTGCCTATATGGACAGTAGAGAAATCCTTTCCTCATCTCTGACTCCTGTGTGTTACAGGATGGAAGAGTTGTGCTCGGTGGACCTGGCAGCTTCTACTGGCAAGGTGAAGCCAGAGGAGTGGATTTTAGGAGTACCATCAACTTCCAGCTGTCAAAGCAGCTAATCTCCAGGAGTCAGTGTTCATTAACCTGCTTCTACTCTATCATCCTGTAGGTCAGCTGATCTCAGCAACCACAGAGGAGATTGTTAAAGCCTACTATCCCTCCTACTTCCTGCTGTCAGTCGCTGGGCAGATTCAGACGCAACAAGTGCAGGGGAGCTATGATGACAGTTATCTGGGTGAGGAAGTACACTTCAGTAAAACGGATTAGTCAACACATTGCTGTTACTAGATTTCTTAAAAAAAACATACTACATTAACACTTTTGATCAAGAACGGATTAAATTAATATCAGACTTCCATGACATATGACATTTTTGGTTTCCAGTAGGATGAGTGGTGGCAGAGGCTCTGGAGGTAAGGGCTCATCCTGTAACTGGAGGGTTGCTGGTTTGAGCCCCCGCTCCAGCTGTCTTAGCTGTTGTGTCCTTGGGCGAGACACTTCACCCACCTTGCCTACTGGTGGTGGTCAGAGGGCTCGGTGGTGTCGGTGTGATGGCAGCCTCACTTCTGTCAGCCCGCTCCAGGGCAGCTGTGGCTACGATGTAGCTTACCTCCATCAGAGGGTGGATGGGTGAATGGGTGAATGATTGTAGTGTGAAGCGCTTTGGTGTCCTTGGACTAGGTAAAGTGCTATACAAGTGCAAGTCATTTACCATAACATTTATTAAATGATAAAATCTGTTCTTTCTAAAATGCATGCTCTGCCCTAAATCTAATGTCAAACAGTTCCCTTTGTACCCTGAAATCCACCACTAACAGGAGGCTTTTTGAAGACATTTGCTGCTGACATCCAGCTGCTGGATTTTGTTACCAGCACGCTCACAACTCCTGACTTGTTTCAGTATACTGTATGTCATAATCTTTTAGACAGATCTCCTCTGAATACACCACACATCAGCAAATTAAGGCCTGAGGGCCAGAAGCAGCCGTTGAGTCATCCTAATCCAACCTTTGACCTCCTCATACAGATTCAATATGTTCAGTCTGCTTTAACTTGTTGACAAGCCACATGCTATCAGGAGCAAAGGTTTCTGATTAAATGAGACACTGTTTGAGCTGCTTGACAACAATGGAAAGAGCTGTGTTTAGAGGAGTCAAGGTGAGACTTTCAAACCTAAGACCACCATACCAACTGTTGAGCATGGGGGTGGTAGCATAATGATGTGGTACTGGTACATCTTCACCTCAAATGAACATGTAAAAGGTTGAACTTTGGACCCAGTTAGGCTTCTGGAGTGGCCCTCTGAAGGCCCTGACCGTAACCCCGTGGAAAAGTTGTGGACTAAGTTTAAAACCTGGGTCCATGCCAGAGAGCCAACCAGTTAAAATGGACTGAACCTGTTACGGTTCATTGTTTTTGGTTTGGTTTGTTCTTTGTGTTGTTGTGATGTTATTTGTTGTGTTTAGTTTTGATTCCCAGTGTCTCCCTGCATTCTCATACATGTCCTCTCAAGTCATTCACACATGCTTCTCATGTTCATTAGTTGACACAACCAAACCAATTCCACCAAGAAGAAGTGGGTTCAAATATCAGCTAGAATCACACCAGAAGCTTGTTGGTGGATACAAAAATGTGTGGTTGAGGGGTAACTTTGTAAGGGACATTTAACCAAATATTATCAGGGGTGTATATGTATAAATTTAATTCTGTATGGATTAGAGAAAACCCTCAATAAATTCAAACTTGTTCACCCAGTTCTTGTTTTTAAAAGGTTGCACGTTGTCATTTCTGTCTGGAAAAAGAACGTTTCAAATTAAAAGCTCCAAATTAATGACATTTTTGTCTATGATGAGTGGATGACTTCTGACAGCAGCTGAATATAAATTTTTTTTGCCTCAAAATGGAAAAAAAGCTTTATTTTTAATAAAAGATTTGAATAAAACTTTAAAACCTGAAACTTATGCACCTATTTTTTAAATTCTTCGTATAGCTTCTTATAATGTACACCAACAGTGCAGTTTCTACCACGTCTTACTCTCTGTGTCGACTCTCCATCCCTCCTGCAGGTTATTCTGTGACCACCGGCGAGTTCAGCGGGGACGGGGAGGAAGGTGAAGGTCATATTTACAATACAGAGAGGCAAAATGCTTGACTGAGTACAGAGTGCTGCTCAGTCTCAACACACATGTTTATGTTGTAACAGAAAGGGATTATTAAGTCTTTCAGGAAGCATTTAGAATCCTGAAGAACAGAAACAAATGTTTTGGTCTCTTGCTTTTTTTCTTTACAGATTTCATCACAGGAGTTCCAAGAGGACTCATGTTGCATGGTTTAGTAAGGAGTTTTCCTGATTTTATTTCAATTTGCAAAAACATTCTCATACTGTGTTGTATTTGGACATGAAGTGCAGCTGATCACTGACAATAACTTGTTTGACTGAAGGTGAGCATTTTGAACGGGGCGGATCTGAAGTCTCTGTTGAACTTGACGGGGGAGCAGGTATGTGCAGCGTTCCTCTGCTAACATCTGACACATCTGAAGTTACATTTGCAGAGGAAGCCTGAAAATGAAGGAATTTGCCCTGTGGTGACTTACAGTGAGCGCTGCTGAAGGTTTCTGATAGCTTTCAATCAAAACCAGAAACAGAAGAAGTTAAAACACTGTTGACCTTGTCTCTAGGTGGTTTCATCATGAGCTTTTTAAATTGGAAACACTTCAAAATACCAGTGTGGCACATTTTGGCTTTTAAACCAAACTCCATGAACTGACACCCACAGATAAATCGTTTTGCAACATAAATGTCACTTCGTTGGTTTAGTTTAACAAATAAGCATTTACTCATGCCCATTTATATTTTATTTGTGTTAATATGATTTTATTGGGCGGCACAACAGGGCAGTGGGGACTGCTGCAGACAAATGGATGGATACATTCAGTGCAAGTATTTTCCAGTCGTTTTGAACAACAATTCTCTGAATGCAGTGGTGTCCAGTCTTGGTCCTGGAGGGCCTCTCTCCTGTAGGTTTTAGGCGTTTCTCTGCTGTAACATGTCTGATTTAGATAAATGAGTGATTATCGGGCTTTTGCAGAACTTGAAGAAAACAGGAGAAACAACTAAAACATGCAGTGTAGTGGCCCCTCTTGCATCCCAAAAGTTCCAGAATCCAAAAATGCCAGAGTAGTCCCGCAGGAGGAGGTTTTCGACTCACTCAAAATGAACAAAAAGCACTCGCGGAGACTCTTCCCGTTTCCAAGGAGTTTCTTTTACTCTCAAAATTAACAACACAAAAATAGCCTCCTAATTGACTTCAAGAAAAATGTTAATTTGCGGTACAAAAACCATTTCACTCCTCACTCCTTCACCAAACAATCAGAGCTGCCCCAGCAGCTGTTTCTGCCTGTTAATCACTGCAGGAGGCTGACTGACAAGGAGGAGGAGGAGGGTCTAAGCAAAACAAATAAATAAATAAATACATAAATAAATATACANTTCACTGTAGATCACAACATCATCCAGGTAGGCAGCAGCAAACTTTGAACAGTCACTAAGAATAATGTCCATCAACCTTTGAAAGGTAGCTGGTGCTCCATGAAGACCAAATGGTAGAACCGTGTAATGAAATAAACCCATTCCTGGAATCTGAAAGGCTGTGTATTCCTTACAGGATGGATCTAAAGGCACTTGCCAGTAACCCTTACATAGATCTAAGGTTGTAATGTATTTGGCTTTCCCCAGTCTTTCCAGTAGCTCGTCAATGCGTGGCATGGGATAAGAATCAAAACAGGAAATGCTGTTTAACTTTCTTAAATCAGAACAAAAACGTAGTTGATTTGAGTCTTTTTTAGGAACCAACACAATGGGATTTGACCATTCACTTCTTGATGGCTCTATAACTCCCATTTCCAGCATCATCTGGACCTCTTTTTTCAGTGGATCCATCATTCTTTCTGGAATCCGGTAAGGCTTAAGACGAACAGGTGTTGTATCTTTCAAAGTTATTTTGTGTGTTATAATTTCAGTTCGCCCAGGTACATCTGCAAACAGGGATGGAAAAGACTGTTTAATCTCACCCAGCTGTTGCCACTGATCAGGAGTCAGATGCTTAGGAGCCTTTTCAGATTTGGTCAATTCTCTGCATGGACTCATTTCAGCTTCCCCATCTTTCAACACAGCACTGTCTTCTGGCTGAACATCTTGTACCATCAGGATCTGCTTCACATCCATTTCTGGAACATTTCTTTCATGATACTCCTTTAATAGATTTACATGAAGCAGTTGCTTTGACTTTTGTTTTTCTGGACAGATAATTTCATAAGTCACTGGTCCTGCTCTTCTAACCACAGTGTAGGGTCCTTGCCATTTAGCAAGCAGCTTACTTGGCCCACTGGGCAAGAGTACTAAGACTTTCTGGCCAGTCTTCAGCTCTCTTTCACGGGCATGTCTGTCGTACCATACCTTTTGCTTATGTTGAGCCTTCTCCATATGATCTTTAACTTGTTCTCTGTACTTTTCCAGGTTGTCTCTCATCTGAAGTATGTAGGAGATGATGTTTGTTGGTGAAGCCGCTTCACTGGACCCTGATGCCACTCCAGCCACCCAGTTCTCCTTCAGCATGTCCAAAGGGCCTCTAACCTGTCTCCCATAAAGCAACTCAAAAGGAGAAAAACCAGTTGAGGCTTGTGGTACTTCTCTGTAAGCAAACAAAAGGAAAGGCAACCATTTATCCCAGTTTTTGCCAGCATCATCAATAAACTTTCTCAACATTTGCTTTAATGTACCATTAAATCGTTCTACCAAACCATCAGTTTCTGGATGGTATGGAGTAGTACGAATACCTTTTACACCCAGTTGATCATAAAGAGTTTTCATCACTTGTGACATGAAATTGGTACCCTGATCTGTCAGAATCTCCTTTGGGATACCAACTCTGGAGAAAAGGTCTACTAAACACCGGACAATGTGTTTGACCTGCAAAGAACGTAATGGATAAATATCTGGATATCTGGTTGCATAATCACAGATGACAAATGCATATTTATAGCCATTACTGCTCTTAGGTAAAGGACCTATGATATCCATGGCGATTCTCTCGTAAGGAACACTCATTATAGGTAATGTCTGCAACTGGGCACGGTCTGAAACTTTAGTAGGGGCCACCAACTGACAGTCATGACATGTTTTGCAGTATTCAACTACATCTTTATATAATCCTGGCCAATAAAAACGTTGGGCAACACGATTATAAGTTTTTGCCTGTCCTAAGTGCCCTGACCATGGTATAGTGTGACCCAAATGCAGAATTACTGAACGGTATTCTTTTGGCACAACAAGTCTGGGTTCATCAATGTCTGCCAGATACAAAAGATTATCCCTTATAATGAAAGGCTCTCCTGCTAAACTTTTAAACTCAGCAGCACTCTCTTTTCCACCATCTTTATGTGCTTTATTAAAGAGAGGTTTCAAAGATGGATCGTTTTCTTGTCTCTCTTTAAAGTTATTAGGAATTTTCCACTGGAAATCAATACATGGAGTTAATGGCAATGCAGGTTCAGGGTGTTTTGACCTGCTTTTGTTCCTATTTTTCTCCTGTCTACGCTGTCGTTTTGATTTCCTGATTTTACTTCCTACTTCATACAGATCATCATCTACATCTGGCAGAGGTTCTAAACCCTTTTTCATGGAACGTGTGGTGACAGCACAGGAATAAGCCACAGAGTTTTCTTGAACCAAACTGTCTAGGATTGGTAAATCTTCTCCTAGGATAACATCATATGCTAACTGATTCAAAACTCCAACAGTCAACATAAAAGCTTGTCCTTCAACATCAATAGTGACATCAGCAGTTGGATACTCTTTCTGACATCCATGAACACAAGTAATGTTTACCGGTTTGTTAAAGTTAGGCAGTACATTACTCAACAAAGATGATTTCACCAGAGTTTGTGAGCTACCCGTGTCTGCAAGAGCTTTTACAGCTTTGCCATTTATCACCACATCAACTACATGTTTATGTGGAATCATGTCATCAGAAAGTTCATAATTATGTTCTTTGGAAGGTACCACACATAACTCTACTGACTTACTTTTTCTTAATGGACATAAAGAAGCTTTGTGACCAGGCTGCTGACAATAGTAACAAATGAGATCATACTTTAGTCCAGACTGTGTATACCTCTTACCACCCCTCTTGTCCAAATTGTCAACATTAGTTGCACCTGGAGGTTTTACCTCCATAGACCTTGGTCTCTCAGTCTCTCTTGACTTAAAAGGTTCTCTGTGAGCAGCCAGGTAACGTTCAGCCAGGTCTGCCGCTTCTTCTCCAGTCTTTGGATTGTTCTCCTTCACCCATGTGCGGACGTCTGATTGGAGCACACGTAGATACTGCTCCAAAATGATTGTTTCCCCAATCTCTTCTTTACTCCGACTGTCAGGCCGCATCCATCGCTTGTAGAGTCCCTTTATCCGACCGTAGGTTTCACGTACACTCTCTCCCACTGGAACACTGATGCTTCGAAACCGAAATCTGTAGGTCTCTTCTGTTACATTAAACTTAGACAACACAGCAGCTTTAATAGAGTCATAAGAGTCAGACTGGTCCTCATCCATTCCAGCATATGCCTCAAGGGCTTTTCCAGTCAATAATGTGACCACTCTAGCAGCCCATTCAGCTGGTTGCCATCCCCATGTTTTAGCAATGCGTTCAAAACGTATGAAAAAACTTTCAGGATCCTCACCCTCCTTAAAGTTAGGTATTCTCGGATCACCTCCACGGGTTGGTTCCACTCTTTGTGCAGGAGCTCCTTGTGCTATATGCCGCTGGGGCTGAGATGGAGAATGAGGTTCAGCTTGGTAATCAGAGGCTCCTTGGACTTCCTCTGTTGCAGACAGCTGAGACAGTGTCCTAGTCTCTCGCTTTGAGAAAGCTGCTTCTGTAGAAATGCCAGTCTCGATAGACAGCTCATGTTCAGCATAAACATCACTTCGCAGTTTTGGCATGTTACTGCGCAACTGTTTAATCTGGTCAAACAGTATTGCTTCTGTTCGTTTAGAACGTCGCATAAATTCTCTTATTTCATCAAAGATGTCAGATTCAGAATGTTCTTTACTCACAGCACCAACTGTGGTCTGCTTAGGTCGCACAACCGGTTCAAAAATGTCTTCACCAGCCATGGCTCCTTCAGGTAGTGAATCCGGCTCTGCTGGTCCTCCGCTTTGTCCTTCTTCCATCTCAGAAAGGGGGCTTTTCTTTGTCCCACGAGTTCTTCCACGTCCTACTCCTCTCATTTAGCCTGTTGTCTTCCTTCATTCACAGGCATAAATGATCCCACTTCTGACACCACTGTTACACTGAGAGGTGTGGTGTGGAAGAAAAACTCCTCAAAGTTGGCTGTAGCATAAACAAAGGTGGTTTATTAGGCCTCCTTCAGCACAGCATGGTTCACAGACAAGACAAAATGACATCTCAAGCTTTCTCCTCTCCCCCTTGGCTCAGCCAGCAGTCCTCTTATATACTGTTGTCCCCACCTTCTCAATTAACTGCCCAGCCAATCAAAGTCCGGCAAACATGGGCCTTTCTATAAAAGAGCTGGGTTTGAGGCGGGCCTCCTCTTTGGTAGGTTCCAAGATGGCCGCTACAAGGACACACCCAAAAGGTAACAAACATTTCACAAACAAAAGGATCACATACACACATTCTAGAACTGAAATGTTACAGAAAATATTATTGCTTCTTAACATTTACTCACTTCCTCCCCCTCTGGTTTACAAAACTCAGGTAAACGAGAAAGGTAGTCAGCAATAAGATTTTTCTTACCTGGACAATGCTGTATGGTGAACTGGTATGGCTGAAGGGCAAGACACCAACGTAATATACGGGCATTCTGATGCTGCTTGGAATGCATCCACTTCAGAGGTCTGTGATCAGTTTGCAGAGTAAACTCCCTTCCTAGGAGATAATATTTTAAAGAGTCCAAAGCCCACTTTATTGCAAGTCCTTCCTTTTCTACTGTGGAGTACTTTTTCTCCCGGTCAAAAAGCTTTTTACTTAAGAAAAGGACAGGTTTCTCTTCACCAGCTTCTCCCTGAGCTAGCACTGCTCCAAGACCAACATTTGAAGCGTCCACTTGAACAATAAACGGCTTGGAAAAGTTAGGACTCTGTAAAACAGGAGCTTGACAAATCAGTTTCTTTAAAGATTGAAATGCATGTTCACAGTCCTCCTTCCACATAATTTTAGAAGTAGACCTTTTTGTCAACTCAGTCAGAGGGGCTGCCAAAGTTGAGAAATGGGGTATAAATCTTCTATACCACCCAACTAAGCCCAAAAATGATCTCACTTGCTTCTTTGTTTGAGGTCTGGGAATTGTTTGAATAGCTTTTACTTTTTCAAGTTGTGGCTTTATCTGTCCATGGCCAACAAGGTAGCCCAGATATTTTACTTCTTCTTGTGCCCATGCACACTTATTCACATTCAGAGTGAGACCAGCATTCTGGATCCTTGCCATTACCACCTTTAGATGTTGTAGGTGATTCTCCCAAGTTTCACTGTAGATCACAACATCATCCAGGTAGGCAGCAGCAAACTTTGAACAGTCACTAAGAATAATGTCCATCAACCTTTGAAAGGTAGCTGGTGCTCCATGAAGACCAAATGGTAGAACCGTGTAATGAAATAAACCCATTCCTGGAATCTGAAAGGCTGTGTATTCCTTACAGGATGGATCTAAAGGCACTTGCCAGTAACCCTTACATAGATCTAAGGTTGTAATGTATTTGGCTTTCCCCAGTCTTTCCAGTAGCTCGTCAATGCGTGGCATGGGATAAGAATCAAAACAGGAAATGCTGTTTAACTTTCTTAAATCAGAACAAAAACGTAGTTGATTTGAGTCTTTTTTAGGAACCAACACAATGGGATTTGACCATTCACTTCTTGATGGCTCTATAACTCCCATTTCCAGCATCATCTGGACCTCTTTTTTCAGTGGATCCATCATTCTTTCTGGAATCCGGTAAGGCTTAAGACGAACAGGTGTTGTATCTTTCAAAGTTATTTTGTGTGTTATAATTTCAGTTCGCCCAGGTACATCTGCAAACAGGGATGGAAAAGACTGTTTAATCTCACCCAGCTGTTGCCACTGATCAGGAGTCAGATGCTTAGGAGCCTTTTCAGATTTGGTCAATTCTCTGCATGGACTCATTTCAGCTTCCCCATCTTTCAACACAGCACTGTCTTCTGGCTGAACATCTTGTACCATCAGGATCTGCTTCACATCCATTTCTGGAACATTTCTTTCATGATACTCCTTTAATAGATTTACATGAAGCAGTTGCTTTGACTTTTGTTTTTCTGGACAGATAATTTCATAAGTCACTGGTCCTGCTCTTCTAACCACAGTGTAGGGTCCTTGCCATTTAGCAAGCAGCTTACTTGGCCCACTGGGCAAGAGTACTAAGACTTTCTGGCCAGTCTTCAGCTCTCTTTCACGGGCATGTCTGTCGTACCATACCTTTTGCTTATGTTGAGCCTTCTCCATATGATCTTTAACTTGTTCTCTGTACTTTTCCAGGTTGTCTCTCATCTGAAGTATGTAGGAGATGATGTTTGTTGGTGAAGCCGCTTCACTGGACCCTGATGCCACTCCAGCCACCCAGTTCTCCTTCAGCATGTCCAAAGGGCCTCTAACCTGTCTCCCATAAAGCAACTCAAAAGGAGAAAAACCAGTTGAGGCTTGTGGTACTTCTCTGTAAGCAAACAAAAGGAAAGGCAACCATTTATCCCAGTTTTTGCCAGCATCATCAATAAACTTTCTCAACATTTGCTTTAATGTACCATTAAATCGTTCTACCAAACCATCAGTTTCTGGATGGTATGGAGTAGTACGAATACCTTTTACACCCAGTTGATCATAAAGAGTTTTCATCACTTGTGACATGAAATTGGTACCCTGATCTGTCAGAATCTCCTTTGGGATACCAACTCTGGAGAAAAGGTCTACTAAACACCGGACAATGTGTTTGACCTGCAAAGAACGTAATGGATAAATATCTGGATATCTGGTTGCATAATCACAGATGACAAATGCATATTTATAGCCATTACTGCTCTTAGGTAAAGGACCTATGATATCCATGGCGATTCTCTCGTAAGGAACACTCATTATAGGTAATGTCTGCAACTGGGCACGGTCTGAAACTTTAGTAGGGGCCACCAACTGACAGTCATGACATGTTTTGCAGTATTCAACTACATCTTTATATAATCCTGGCCAATAAAAACGTTGGGCAACACGATTATAAGTTTTTGCCTGTCCTAAGTGCCCTGACCATGGTATAGTGTGACCCAAATGCAGAATTACTGAACGGTATTCTTTTGGCACAACAAGTCTGGGTTCATCAATGTCTGCCAGATACAAAAGATTATCCCTTATAATGAAAGGCTCTCCTGCTAAACTTTTAAACTCAGCAGCACTCTCTTTTCCACCATCTTTATGTGCTTTATTAAAGAGAGGTTTCAAAGATGGATCGTTTTCTTGTCTCTCTTTAAAGTTATTAGGAATTTTCCACTGGAAATCAATACATGGAGTTAATGGCAATGCAGGTTCAGGGTGTTTTGACCTGCTTTTGTTCCTATTTTTCTCCTGTCTACGCTGTCGTTTTGATTTCCTGATTTTACTTCCTACTTCATACAGATCATCATCTACATCTGGCAGAGGTTCTAAACCCTTTTTCATGGAACGTGTGGTGACAGCACAGGAATAAGCCACAGAGTTTTCTTGAACCAAACTGTCTAGGATTGGTAAATCTTCTCCTAGGATAACATCATATGCTAACTGATTCAAAACTCCAACAGTCAACATAAAAGCTTGTCCTTCAACATCAATAGTGACATCAGCAGTTGGATACTCTTTCTGACATCCATGAACACAAGTAATGTTTACCGGTTTGTTAAAGTTAGGCAGTACATTACTCAACAAAGATGATTTCACCAGAGTTTGTGAGCTACCCGTGTCTGCAAGAGCTTTTACAGCTTTGCCATTTATCACCACATCAACTACATGTTTATGTGGAATCATGTCATCAGAAAGTTCATAATTATGTTCTTTGGAAGGTACCACACATAACTCTACTGACTTACTTTTTCTTAATGGACATAAAGAAGCTTTGTGACCAGGCTGCTGACAATAGTAACAAATGAGATCATACTTTAGTCCAGACTGTGTATACCTCTTACCACCCCTCTTGTCCAAATTGTCAACATTAGTTGCACCTGGAGGTTTTACCTCCATAGACCTTGGTCTCTCAGTCTCTCTTGACTTAAAAGGTTCTCTGTGAGCAGCCAGGTAACGTTCAGCCAGGTCTGCCGCTTCTTCTCCAGTCTTTGGATTGTTCTCCTTCACCCATGTGCGGACGTCTGATTGGAGCACACGTAGATACTGCTCCAAAATGATTGTTTCCCCAATCTCTTCTTTACTCCGACTGTCAGGCCGCATCCATCGCTTGTAGAGTCCCTTTATCCGACCGTAGGTTTCACGTACACTCTCTCCCACTGGAACACTGATGCTTCGAAACCGAAATCTGTAGGTCTCTTCTGTTACATTAAACTTAGACAACACAGCAGCTTTAATAGAGTCATAAGAGTCAGACTGGTCCTCATCCATTCCAGCATATGCCTCAAGGGCTTTTCCAGTCAATAATGTGACCACTCTAGCAGCCCATTCAGCTGGTTGCCATCCCCATGTTTTAGCAATGCGTTCAAAACGTATGAAAAAACTTTCAGGATCCTCACCCTCCTTAAAGTTAGGTATTCTCGGATCACCTCCACGGGTTGGTTCCACTCTTTGTGCAGGAGCTCCTTGTGCTATATGCCGCTGGGGCTGAGATGGAGAATGAGGTTCAGCTTGGTAATCAGAGGCTCCTTGGACTTCCTCTGTTGCAGACAGCTGAGACAGTGTCCTAGTCTCTCGCTTTGAGAAAGCTGCTTCTGTAGAAATGCCAGTCTCGATAGACAGCTCATGTTCAGCATAAACATCACTTCGCAGTTTTGGCATGTTACTGCGCAACTGTTTAATCTGGTCAAACAGTATTGCTTCTGTTCGTTTAGAACGTCGCATAAATTCTCTTATTTCATCAAAGATGTCAGATTCAGAATGTTCTTTACTCACAGCACCAACTGTGGTCTGCTTAGGTCGCACAACCGGTTCAAAAATGTCTTCACCAGCCATGGCTCCTTCAGGTAGTGAATCCGGCTCTGCTGGTCCTCCGCTTTGTCCTTCTTCCATCTCAGAAAGGGGGCTTTTCTTTGTCCCACGAGTTCTTCCACGTCCTACTCCTCTCATTTAGCCTGTTGTCTTCCTTCATTCACAGGCATAAATGATCCCACTTCTGACACCACTGTTACACTGAGAGGTGTGGTGTGGAAGAAAAACTCCTCAAAGTTGGCTGTAGCATAAACAAAGGTGGTTTATTAGGCCTCCTTCAGCACAGCATGGTTCACAGACAAGACAAAATGACATCTCAAGCTTTCTCCTCTCCCCCTTGGCTCAGCCAGCAGTCCTCTTATATACTGTTGTCCCCACCTTCTCAATTAACTGCCCAGCCAATCAAAGTCCGGCAAACATGGGCCTTTCTATAAAAGAGCTGGGTTTGAGGCGGGCCTCCTCTTTGGTAGGTTCCAAGATGGCCGCTACAAGGACACACCCAAAAGGTAACAAACATTTCACAAACAAAAGGATCACATACACACATTCTAGAACTGAAATGTTACAGAAAATATTATTGCTTCTTAACAGCAGCGCAGTTTCGTTTTCATTCATAAACTCAATCAGCTGATTTTACTCACGGCCCGGTGGCTGGCTTTCTTCGTTCAGGTGTGAGTGGCTCCAACATGCAGAATCGTGTCCCTCCAGGACCAGGATTGGACACCACTGTACTTATGGAAGTCTGATTCAGTCCAATAAAGTGTCTCTTAAGTGATGGTAAATGGATTGTACTTGTATAACTCACACATTCATACAGCACTGAATCTGTACACAGCTAATCTGTGAAAATCATTCTGTGGAGACTGATCAGTGCTTTAAACTCCATTCATACATCGAAGGGGCTCACATCAGAGGCAGTGAGGGGTTCAGTGTCTTGCCCAGGGACACTGACATGTGACTGCTGCCAGGAATCAAACCTCCAACTCTTTCATTGGAGGACGACTGCTCTAACCCCTGAGCCACAGCCGTTTCTGAAATTTTAGCGTTTTTATGTTGAAATTTGCCATTGATTCTTATTTTTTACAAATTGAATGATATGAGTGTTAATATGAAAATTTCTCTGAGTGTGCAAACGCTGGTGCCCCTGCAGGTGCTTGGTCTTTGCTGTCAGCTGTGAAAACACACTTCAGGGTCATTGTGCATCAGCTCTTGTTAGTCTAGGGAGTCAAACAAGCCTGTAATGTTTAGATTTCATTTTGAAAGGCAATTCTAGAAACATCAAGGCTCTGACACTTGATAATATATGAACTGTTCAATCCTTAAGCATGTGCCAACAAGGCCAGGGCAGAGATATATTGGAGGTAAGTTCGGTTCAGCTGCCACTGAGACTAAGGGACGATGTTCAGAAAAAAAATACAAATAAACAAGAAATTTGCTCCAACAATTCAAAGACCATTTAGGCCAAGATGGATAAGAAGAAAGTCCTACAGAAACAAAAACCCTCTGGATAATCAGAGTCAGTGTTCACAACATCAGCACCATGTAGCTGTCATCATGAGTAATGGCAGCCAGGCCTGGGACCCCTGATGGACCTCTCTGTCTCATTGGATGGGGAGTGCCTGCCCAAATGTTTAAAAAGGTGGCCAAATGGGAGTGATGGCACTCCAAAACCAAAAGTCATAACAGAATTTGTGATGTTTTATTATTCTGTTTTCATATAAAAGCTATTAGAAAAATACCGTGGTATGGAAGCTTCCTCCTTCCACTGAACTTTAGTTTTATTTTTAAGAACACACAAGGCCCCTTATGCTATGATGTAACCTTTCTGTGTGGGAGGAGAACTGGTGAGGGACTACACAAACAAACAATCTGACAGGTAAGGAGAGAGGCCTGGTTAGCTTCATACAAGCAGAAATGCTGTTGATGTGGGCTTTAAACTCTCTCGCCAACAACCGTCACATAATCAGACCGTCCAACTTTAAAAATGAGATGTAACAATATTTAATGCACAAATAAGGAAACTTGGAGAAGCACACCAATAAAAAGACAAACAAATAAAACAAATCAGTGATTTTAAGAGTCAACACAGCTGGTGCACTTGTTGGACCTCATTAGTCATGTTTTGACATTTAAACTGAACTCTTCGATCCCAGGTGAGGATCCTGCCACGGTATTCATCTGCACGCTCTGCTCTGTCCGTGTGTGATACAAAGTTGGGCTTAGTGCTACGCATTGACGAGTCCTGAGCTCCTAATGCAGCAGCTTGTGTGCCAGTCCCTCCAAGTGCACGGTTTAAAATGACTGAAAATGGGAAAATACACACACATTCGAACACAGCATTCACAACAGAGAAAGGCACACAGTGTTTAAACAAATGTAGGAGGGAATATTACGTGCATGTAAGACTGTCTGTCCACAGGGTCAGCAGGGGAACCATCCAGTTTATTGGGGTGCCCACTGCACCCCATAGCCCCCACTAGGTAGTGCCATTTGTAAGGATTATATGTGTACTTTCAATGTATCTCAACTGTATTATTATGGATGGAAAAATTTTAATTTGATTAAATTCAGGTTATTTATGTAGTGCCAATTTACAGCAAAAGTCATCTCAGGGCACCATAGAAAAACATTCACATTCATTAAAAAAGGCCAATCAGTAAATGTCATCTATCTAAGATAGTCATCAAAATGTGTTGAATCTTGACTTTGGCACAAACTCCGATCTGGTGCAAGAACAATTTACTGATTCAAACTGATTCACAGGCACACACACACACACACACACATGTTATGTCTCTATCTTTGCAGGGACTTTCCATTGACTTCCATTCATTTCTACAGCCTAACTACAGCCTAACCCTGACCCTTACCCTAACCCTAACCATTACCAGTACATAGCTAACCCTAAACCAAACCTTAGTCCTAAACCGAACCCCTAACCCAAAAACATCATTTCTCCTCGTGGGGACCAGGCTTTGGTCCCCACGAGGAGCAGTTGGTCCTCACAAGGTAGTATATGTTAGGAAAATTGTCCCCACAATGTATCAAATACATGGCCACACACACACACACATACACACACATACACACCTACACACACACACACACACACACTTGTAAGATGCGATTGGATCAGTAGAGCAGCCGTGTGCTGATGCAGTTTGGGGATTAAATCCAGATACTTTGTCTTTGCACCCATAAAATTTGACACATTTAATTGTTAGATAAAAAGTCTGCAACCAGGTTTGTTTCTACAGCCAAAAAATATATATATATAAATTAGAAAGGTTGAAAAGATGCGTAGTAATGTTTGAGTATGAAGAACCCATCAGCTGTAGTTAATTCTTTTAGTTTACTACAACTCTTCTGGTGCTGTTTAGATATATTGTTTCCTCATTAGTGCCCCCTTTTGTTCAGGAGGAGAACTGCACTCTGATCATATCGATTAATATTAAAATTATTATTTATAATGTCTGCTTTGATCTTGTTAGCTCTAGACTAGCGATGGTAATTGTGTGTGGTGCTAATATAACCACATAAACTATTGCCAGCATAAAACATTTGAATATTTAACTAATCTGCTTAGTATTAACTTGCACTGTGACCAAATTAGATAAAACAAGAGGACTCACTGAACTCTTGTTATTTATGGTTGTTTATATAATTCAGTACTGATCAATCTTTTTGCTATTTTCCGCCTTCCTCATTATCCTTCAGATAAACATTCACAGTAATGAGGCCCCTCAGAAACTGTTTGTTTGGATATTAGAGCACTGCTACCAGGAAATTCACTGGATTTGAAGTTTGTCTTGAGTTTCAGTTTGCTTTATATTCAAAAACGGTTGCTGAAGACAACCCAAATATTCAGTTTATTTTCCCATAATTGTCTTAGTTCTTGACCCAACTTCACAGCTGATCATTTTAAAGAGAGTCAGAATACAGGATTAATCAGACAATACTATAATAAATCTACTGCAAAGAAGAAGCCAGATGTGAACACCACTCAGAAACGCTGCCATCTTCTCTGGACCAAAGCTCATTTAAACTGGACTGAGGCAAAGAGTAGAACTGATCTGTGGTCAGACAGATTTAAATCTGAAATTCTTTTTAGAAACCACAGACTCCATAGTCCTCCATACTGAAGAGGAGAGGCACCAAAAGCCTGCCTCTCTGATGGTATGGGGGTGCATTAGTGCCTCTGGCATGGACAGCTTACACATCTAGAAAGGCACCATCGATGCAGAACAGTATATACAAGTTTTAGAACAACATATACTCCCATCCAGACATCTTTTTCACAGGAGGCCTTGCATATTTCAGCAGGACAACATTAAACCTCAGCCTGCATCCATTAAAACAACATGGCTGCTCAGTAGAAGAGTCCAGGTGCTGAACTGACCTGCCTGCAGTCCAGACCTCTCACCTGCTGAAAACATTTGGGGCAATTTGAAATTAAAAATCCTAAAAAGAAGAGACAGGCCTGTTGAACATCTAAAATCCTCCATCAGACAAAAACAGGACGTCATTCCCTCCAAAACCTCAGCAGCTGCTCTCCTCAGTTCCTAGATGTTTACAGAGATGATGCACAGTGGGAAACATGGACCTGGAAAAACTCTAAAGAGATGTCAATAAATTCCAATCATTTTCTCTTTTTTTTCCAAAAAAGTTTTCTATTTCTTAGTTTAAACATTTAATATGTTTACTTTGTTCCATAGTAAATAACATATGGGTTTGTGAAATCAATGCATTTTGTTTTTATTAACATTTGACACAACCTCTCATTTTTTTCAGACTTAGGGTTCTTCATGAACTAAAGTGAAAAAAAAAATAGTTTAGCTCCCCAGTCGTCTGACACCCTACGTCTCTTTAAGCTTACAGAAGCTTTAACTCTGAGCTCCACAAACAGGGAACAGGTGACTCGAGGGGTTTTAGAGGAAAAGCTTCTGGAGTGGTGGTGGTGGAGGAGACTAAAGAAGGGAAGGGCAAAGAGAAGAGAATGAAGGGAAAGAAAGGGATGTGTGCACTGTGGTGTGATTACAGGCTACTCAGGCTTGTTTGAAATGTTTTCCAGATGGGCTCTTACTTTGGCTACTCAGTGGCAGTCACTGACATCAACAACGACAGGTAAGTGGAGGGAATCACAACGACACAGATGGTGGCAGAAAATACAGGTGCTGGTCATAAAATTAGAATATCATGAAAAAGTAGATTGATTTCAGTAATTCCATTTAAAAAGTGAAACTTGTATATTATATTCATACATTACATACAAACTCATATATTTCAAATGTTTATTTCGTTTAATTTTGATGATT
>NC_051433.1:30400605-30402640 GCF_001649575.2 Kryptolebias marmoratus | reverse complement strand
GTAATCATCAAAATTAAACGAAATAAACATTTGAAATATATGAGTTTGTATGTAATGTATGAATATAATATACAAGTTTCACTTTTTAAATGGAATTACTGAAATCAATCTACTTTTTCATGATATTCTAATTTTATGACCAGCACCTGTAATGAGAGAATAATCTAAGTGTAGGGAGCTTTCACTAAACCAAAAGTTAGTGAGGTTTTTGTGTTTGTCACTGGGATTCTTCATACTGTGTCATGAAAATCTCCCTTCTCCTATGTGTGGAGCTCTCATTTGTTGAACATTTTCTTTATGATTAATTCTGCAGTCATTACAACCGACAGTGTTCATTACGTTAGAAATGTCTGTTAAATAAATCTCACTGGTGATGATGCATGACTTGTCTGTAACTCGGGCAGTTTGGGAGATTTTGAGCTAAATTTTGGACTGGTGGTAGCTGATAGTGATCCTGAAGACAAGCACTGACTGCTAACAGGTCCATCAGTTGTTTCAGACTTTGCCTATAAGTAATGGGGACGATGTCTGTTAGCAAAACATTTCATTATTTACTGAACAAATTTTATTCAAACTTTCATAAAATAATCTTTAGATGTACATCTAACACTGGTTAGGTTTTAGAGTGAACCTGGTTCAAGATGGCCACCACAGCTACCTCAGCAAACACAAAAATGGCTTTAACTGAATCCATTATGAAGATATTGAAGTCAAATTTAGTTTGGTAGTAGTTTACAGTTTACTAAACACAATCATCAGGGTTTGTTTCCTGTTACTTTTCTGTTAACACACTGTCCTTTTTTCTTGACCCTGTCTTTGGTGCTGTCCACAGTTTGGACGACCTTGCTGTGGGAGCTCCGATGTTCATATGTCGGGGGTCTGACGGGCGTCTGGAGGAGATGGGTAAGGTGTACGTGTACCTGCAGAGAGGCCCTTTGCTGCTCCAGCCAAGCCAGCACCAGCTCCTCGGCTCACAGGCTTTCGGCCGATTCGGCAGCTCTCTGGCTCCACTGGGGGACCTCAACCAGGATGGATTTAATGGTACGTGTGCAGCTCTTACTATGTGTTGACAAGATGGGGAAGAGAGAGCAGAATGACCCTTTTCCATCTAAGGCAAAAGGGCAATAATGTTTTTGTCTGTGTGCACGCAGGTGTAATTGTCCCATGAACCAGTGAACAGATTTCAATGTTGGATGTACATCTGCAACTGATTATTTTTTAGGTCAATCTTATTCTAGATGGCTGTCACAGCTAAGCTAAATGAATTAAATCTACATCAATGGGTCTAATGGACTTAATAGAACAAATAACAACTGCTGTTGATCAAAAACAGTGCTGTGTCAGTATTTATGTGGATTTAAAGAAGGCATTCGACACCATTGATCACAATATTCTCTTTGAAAAATTGAATAAATATGGCATAAGAGGCCCAGTACTACAGTGGGTATCAAGTTATTTATCAAACAGGAAACAGTTTGTCCAAATAAATGATATAAGATCTGAACTCTGTGGTATCACATGTGGGGTTCCTCAGGGTTCTGTTCTTGGACCAAAGTTATTTATTTTATATGTGAATGACTTGGTGAATGTGTCGGGGTTGCTTAAATGTGTTTTATTTGCTGATGACACTACATTTATTTGTTTGGGTGAAGACATAGAACAGATGTTGGAGATGATGCAGACGGAATTTGTAAAAATACAAACTTGGTTTAAAGTTAATAAATTATCGTTAAATATAGATAAAACTAATTATATGATATTCAGTAATAAAAAGAGAACTGTCAATGGTACGTTTAAAGTTGAAATCTGTAGAGTCAGTGAGGTGAAGTTTCTGGGTGTCATCATTGATGAAAAGTTAACATGGAGAGCTCATATAGATTATTTAAGAACAAAAATATCAAGATCTATTGCAGTACTACATAAAGTAAAGGACATATTTAATGATAAAGCACTATTTATATTATATAATGCAATAATTGTTCCACACTTGATTTATTGTATAGAAGTCTGGGGGAATGCATGTAAAACTATTACT